>NW_021604695.1:783138-796057 GCF_004785775.1 Grammomys surdaster | reverse complement strand
TCTCTCTCTCTCTCTCTCTCTCTCTCTCTCTCTCTCTCTCTCTCTCTTTGTCTCTGTCTCTGTCTCTGTCTCTCTCTCTCAGCTGGAGTTGTGGTGCATGCCTTTACCCCAGAGCTTGGGAGGTGGAGGCAGGCAGATCTGAGCTCCAGAGGGGCTTTCTGCACAGTGAGACTCTGTTTTAAAAGTGAATAGGAGGGGCGATTAAAACAAAATAAACATTTTAGTGTTTTGAATAATGCTCTGTTCCTTCCTAATATTTACTGCTTCCCTATATACCTGGGCACTTACTATAGGCTAGACCTGTCTAGGTGCTGCAGGATACACAAGTGATCACAACCTAGCTGACATTGTAGCTGGTCATGATAGACATAATGAAATGCCTGTAGTCCCAGCACTTAGGAGACTGAATCATGAGTATGGTCCTGACTTGGGACCATCCTGGGCTACATATCCAGTACCAGGCAAGCAAGAGATACAGAGCAAACTCTCATGTCTAAACTACACAGAGGACTGGGGCAATGTCACAATCAGTAAAATGGCTGCGGTGGAAGTCCAAGGACCCATGTGCAGATAGCCAGCACTGTGGTTAAAAAGCTGCAGGCCAGCACTCGGGGGACTGTAATCCCAACTCTGAAGAGGAGACAGCAGAATCCCTAGGACTCATTGGTTAGCACTCTAGTCAAACCTGTAAGAGACCGTGACTCAGAAAACAAAGTGAAGGGGTTGAGATGGCTCAATGGATAGACCTCATGTTTGCTGCCTAAGTATGAAGACCTGGTTAACCCCCGAATCCACATAAACGAAGGGCGCTATGGTGCATGCCTGTAATCGAAGCTCTGTGGGGGCGGAGACAAGTGGAACCATGGGGTCTTCCAGGCCCTAGTTCAATGGCTCTCAAACTGTGGGTCGTGAGCCCCCTTTGGCACACCTCTATTTCCAAAAATATTTGTTTCATAACAGTAACAAATTATAGTTTTTTTTAAAAAGATTTATTTTATGTATTAAGTACAGAGTTGCTTTCTTCAGACACACGTGAAGAGGTCATCAGATTCCATTACAGATGGTCGTGAGCCACCATGTGGTTGCTGGGAACTGAAGTCAGTGCGCTTAACCGCTGAGCCATCATCTCTCCAGCCCAACAAAATTATAGTTATGAAATAGCAATGAAAATAATTTTATGGTTGGAGGTCACCCAACATGAGGAACTGTATTAAAAGCTCTCAGCATTAGGAAGGTTACGAACCGCTGGGGCCTCCTTGAAAAAAAAAACAGTAAGTTCAGTAAGAGGGACTCTCTCAAAAGCTAAGACAGCAGAAGCAGACATCAACTCCAGGACACACACACACACACACACACACACACACACACACACACACACACACACACACACACACACACACATGAACAACGACACATCAGAAAACGGGGGTGGGGTGGGGGGTGGGGGATGGGGTGCTTGGCTCCCAGTGACGTCACGGGCGTTCTGTGACGCGGCTCCTCTGTGACGGTGGCAACAGCACAGCAGCGGGAGGGTCGCAGACGCCAGGGCTGAGTTGGCCGCGCCGCCTGGGACTCACGCAGGGTCCTACCCGGCGGCGCGAGGCAGCTGAGGGAGGGCCGAGAGCTTTGGCTGCGGCGACTTCGGCTTCCCAGAGGGGTAGCCCTGGTCAAGATGCGGCGGAGCCCCCGCCCAGGCTCGGCCACATCCTCTCACAATCACACACCCAACTTCTACAGCGAGAACAGCAATAGTTCCCACAGCGCGACTTCGGGGGACAGCAATGGGCGCTGGTCCGCTGGGCCGGAGCTCGGGGAGCCCGAGGGCAGAAGGGCCCGGGGCTCGCGCTGTGGTGAGCCCGCCTTAAGCCCAGGAGTGTCCGGACGAGACACATGGGCAGGAAGCTCTCGGCCGGAGCTGGCGCCTCGGAGCCACAATGGGCAGACCGCCTGTGGCGCGGCAACCGTGAGGGGCGGGGCCTCGGGTGCGGGCGGGGTCGAACCCGGGGGCGAGAGGGCGGGGCGGGATCGAGGGGCGGGGCCCGGCGCGGACCTGGGTGCAGAACCGACCTGGCGCCTGAGGGGGCGTGCTCAACACGTGTCCCTCAGGGGCGAGCTCGGTGCCATGGCCGGTCCCGGGAGGGGGCGGAGGAAATCCTGTGCCTGGGCATGACTGAGGAGGTGCCGCAGGGCTGGCCTGAGTGGCAGCCTGGACCCTGGTCCGGCCCCACCGGGACTCAGACTGGGGCGGTTTCTACTGACTGAGACTCTCCAGCTCCGGGTCTGGGGGTGCGCAGGGAGTGTGACAGGGCGGTGCGGCAGGACCAAAGGCCTGTTTGAGAGGCTGCCCAGCTGTTTGGCACTAGGGTCAGGAGCCTGCGCCCGGGCCCCGAGGGGAAGAGCGGGCCTGCGGTGCACAAAACCTCAATGGAGCACTGGGCTCTCGCAGAACCGTCTGGATCTGCTATAGTCTTGGAGGAACAACTCAACCTTCTCCCGATCCTGGATCTGAGGCAGGAGATGCCTCCCCTGCGGGTGTCCAAGAGCATCCTGAGTATGAGCCAGGCCAGCCCCATCCCCTCTGACCTCGGCACTCGGAACCCCAGTTCTGCTCCAGCATGAGTCCGAGAATCCAGCCCAGATCCCCTTTGACCCCTGCTCTCGGACCCCCCTTCTCGTGCTCAATTCTCCTGCCTGAGCCCATGTCCGACTGTCCAGCCTCAGCTTGTTTCCCCAACTTACCCTTACCTTCTGAGCCCCAGGCTCTTGTCCTCCGTACCACCCCCATCCCCCAACCCACTGAACCCTTCTGAACCACCTCACTTTCATGGATCGCCCTCTCTGATCTACTTCTCTGGTCTCCGTCCCTAGGCCTCCTCTTTCAGGTGCTGAGCGTGTTGTTATCCCTGGCAGCCGACGGGCTGGTCTGTGTGTACAGGTCAGAGGGAGTGGCAGGGCTCAGGGGAGGGCAGCAGGACTGGGCCCCACCAAGGCTAGATAGAGCGGATCCAGATCTGGTTGAGTCGTGTTCCCAGAAACTGGGCGGGTCTAGGACCCTGAGGTCAAAGCTTGAGTGGATTAGGACCTCTAGGCATCAGCTCTCACCCCACCCTTCAGGGAAATCTGCTCCATTCGCTTCCTGTTCACCGCTGTGTCGCTGCTGAGCATCTTTCTGGCAGGTGAGGAGCCCTGGCTCTGCAGGTTTGGGGCCAAGTCTATTTCCTGTCTTAGTGGCCTTCAGCCCACTCTAGTGACCCCTCCACTTGTTCTCCTACAGCCCTAGCTTTCACCCCATCTCCTTGCTTTCTTTCTTGTCCTCTTCTATCAGAAGACACTTTTCCTCTTTTTCTTTCTCTAGCACTCTGGTGGGGGCTCCTGTACCTGATCCCTCCTTTGGAGAATGTGAGTTGGGAAGACCTATGTCCCCAGGTGGGGTGGAGGTTGTGTGTATGGGGGGGGGGCATCCCTGGGAGGTGGTAGTGTAGGAAGCACTGAGAACAATCCCCAAGGGCCAACCCAGAATGGTAGGGCAATGCTGACTGGGAGAAAGGTACTTACTGATCCCTTCCTCCACAGGAACCTAAGGAGATGCTGACTCTAAGGTGAAGGAAGGCAGCGGTGCTTTCTGAGAGGAGTGCACAGGGACAGGTACTAACCCATGGTCCTACCTCCCAACTATAGCCAATACCACCACCGCGTGCACTCCCAGGGCCAGCAACTGCAGCACCTCCAGGCAGAACTGAATAAACTCCACAAGGAGGTGTCCAGTGTCCGTGCAGCCCACAGTGAGGTGAGGCCCCTGCACAGGGGCTGGGGCCCAGCTGGGAGGCTCAGGGGCCTAGCTGTGTTCACTTGGAAGGCTGCTTCAGAACTGCCTCACCCTGAGTCCCACGGTGGGGAGTCTTTCACAAGGCCCTTAAGTTCCTACCTCAGAGCACTGAGTTACTGAGACACAGGCCTTCCTGTAAACTAGCTCACCATCCTCCTGGTCCACCCTCTGCTTCTCTAGAGAGTGGCCAAGCTTGTGTTCCAGAGGCTAAATGAGGACTTCGTGCGCAAACCTGACTATGCTCTGAGCTCTGTGGGTAAGACACAGATGTGTGGAGAGCTGGAGTGGCGGTCATAGATGGCCATTCTACCACATTGATGTGGAGGCCTAAGGGGAGCTGAGAGTGACCCGTGCCTGTTGCAGGAGCCTCCATAGACCTGGAGAAGACATCCAGTGACTACCAGGACCGGAATACTGCCTACTTCTGGAACCGCCTGAGCTTCTGGAACTATGCCCGCCCGCCCTCTGTCATATTGGAGGTGGGCCTGGAGCTGGAGTGGGGGGATGGTACCGAGGGGCAAGAGCTGGGGTAAGAACAACAGCTTGGTGCAGGGAGGAGTGGAGCTGAGGTCAGTGTGGCTTCAGGAGGCACCCCACTGGAAAAGGAGTCTGGCAGTATGACAGGGCTCCAGAGTCTGGAGTTAAACTGAAGAGAACTGTACATGCTGGGGATCCAGCATTGCTTGAGCTGGTTAGGCAAGCAGGGAAGAAGGCAGAGCTCTGGGCTGAGCAGCAGTCCTAAGACTGGTTGATGTTCTGTGTTCCTCTTACGTCTGATGGCCTGCTCAAACCCCTGCAGCCAGATGTGTTCCCTGGAAATTGCTGGGCTTTTGAAGGTGATCAAGGCCAGGTGGTGATCCGACTGCCAGGTCATGTGCAGTTAAGCGACATCACCCTGCAGCATCCTCCACCCACTGTGGCACACACCGGAGGAGCCAGCAGTGCGCCCCGGGACTTTGCAGTCTTTGTGAGTAGGGCTGAGGCCTGGTGGTTGGGAATTCTGATTAGGGAGCACTAGGCAGTGGTGTTTTGTCATTTTGTGCTCATCTGTAAAATTGGGCATACGTCCATCTGCCTCACAGGCCACTCTAGGTTGTAAATAAGTGTAACCATATCCAGATATTAGGTTGGATTCAGGGTTAGGGTTAGGGCTAGGATTGCCAAACTCTATACATATTATTTCACTGGAACTGCAAGACCTAGGAAGTACTATTGTCTCCCCACCCACCCCCCAACTGAAGAGGGACAATAGTGCTCTAAACCGAGTGACTACAAACTCAGTCACCCTACTTTAAAAAAGCAAACATATTTTTTTAAATGTATGCGTGCTTTTGCCTGTACGTGCACCACATGCATGTCCGGTGCCTCAGGTGTTGGAGACTCTGGAACTGGAGTTAAAAACAGTTGTAAACCATGGTGTGGGTGCTGGAAACCCAACCAGGGTCCTCCGTAAGAGCTGTCTTTCCAGCCCTGCTAACAACTTTCTAATAGCCTGGTTTGTTTGCGTAAGACAGACTCACTCTATGCAGCTGAGGGTGACTTAAACTTAACAATCTTGGCTTAGCATTGCTGGTTTCTTCACGCCTATGTTCCAAACTACACACATCAGCCAGCGAGTGTAGCTATTGCTTTCTTTGCCTCCCTCTGTGCCTCACTCATCTTCCATACACTTCATCTACCAGGGGCTCCAAGCTGATGACGAGACTGAAGTGTTCTTGGGAAGATTCATCTTTGATGTGCAGAAATCTGAAATTCAGACTTTCCACCTCCAGGTGTGTTTATTTCTGGGAGTGACAGGGCAAAGATGTCCTAGCAAGATGGAGACAATCTTGTCAGAGCAGTTACTGGCATGATCCATTTGTCTCCCCAGAATGACCCTCCATCTGCCTTCCCCAAGGTGAAGATTCAGATTCTAAGCAACTGGGGCCATCCACGCTTCACATGCTTGTATCGAGTCCGTGCCCACGGCGTACGGACCTCAGAGTGGGCAGAGGATAATGCCACGGGGGTCACAGGGGGACCCCATTAAAAATGCTGATGGTTGGAGTAGAATTGAGGTTTGTGCTTTAAAAAAAAAAAGGTGCCAGGAGCTCATCTTTTGGGGAAAGCCCCTGCTGCCTGCGATATAGCAGTATGGCAGGAGACGCCCCTCAACACATCCCCTTTGCCTGGAAAAGTCCTGAGTCATACATATAGTAGAAGTTGATGTTGACAGTGACTACCATATGCAAAAGAACGTGCTGTGAACATTCTACACTGGAAACGACACAACTTGATCCTCAACAGAGAAGGAAACGGCTCAGGCAAGCAACTTGCTTCAGTCACGTACTAGTGAAAAGTACCACCAGAACAGACCTTCCTCAAGGAGCCTTCCCCTTCAACTGGAGCTGACGGCATACTTGCACTAGGCATACATGTGGTACATAAAAGAAGACAATACATCCAAACACATAAAAATCTAACAACGAAACCTAAGGTTTGGGCTGGTGAGATGTCTCAGCAGGGAAAGGCCACTAAGCCTGACAATCAGAATTTAATCCCTGGGACCTACATGGTGGAAGAGAACCAACTCCATAAAAGTTGTCCTTTGGCCTCCATACACCATGGCATGTAACACAAAATAATTTAAATGTGATAAATACAATTAAGGGGTCATTAAGATGACTCAAGTGGGCTAAAGGGGCTTGCTGCCAAGTCTTAATGACCCGAGTTCAATCTCTGGGACCCATACAACAGATAGCCCTCTCCCACGGGCTGTCTTTTGGCCTCCATGTATACGGTGGAACATACATGTGCACACATACGAAATAAATGTGGGAACAAGTTTAATCTAAGATTAAAAAAAACAGAACCAAAGTCTAGCACAGTGGTGTCCAGATGCTTCTACTTCTGGCACTCAGGAAGCTGAGGCATGATTTCTGCGAGGTTGAAGCCAGGAGAGTCGGTACTATATGGACCCAAAAAAAACAGATGAGAGAAATAGAACTAAAGACTGGGCATGGTAGGACACGCCTTTAATCACAGCACTTGGGAGGCAGAGGAAGTGGATCTCAGTACTATGCCAGCCTGGTCTACATGGTAAAACTCTGTCTCCAAAAAATAGAGGAGGAAAGAAAACAAACAAAACTAATGCTGGCAGTGTAACTCAGTGGTCCAATGATGGAGCTGGTGAAGGACAAGTTTTCCTAGTGTGTAAAGGTCCATGGTTCGGCAGCTGCAGAGATAACTCAGTGGGTAAGAGCACAGGCTACTCTTTCAGAGGACCAGGATACAATTCCTAGAACCCACATGGCAGCTCACACTGTCAGAAACTCCAGTTCCAAGGGATGTGACACCCTCACACAGACATGCATGCAAGCAAAACACCAATGCACAAAAAATAGAAGGAAACTACTAAACACCAATCCATGGTTCTGGTTTCAGTCCTCAGTGCACGCACGAAGGGTAATTTAGCCATAGGAACCAAAAATCTTTAAGACTTTTCATTTTTCCTCCTCCCCTTCTAAGGCTGGCTGCCTAGAACTCACTATGTAGCCTAGGTTTGTAAGGTAGTACTCCTGTCTCAGCCACTTCAGTGCTAGGACTGCAGACATGAACCAGCTCACTTGGCTGCTGTTCACACTTTTGATACATGTATGGTTGTGCATACCACTGCTAGAGTGGCGATCAGAGGACAGCTCTGGACTTGATTTTTTCCTCCTGTCTTTACATGGCTTCTACGAGTAAAATCAAGGTGGTTGGACTTATACAGCAAATATTATACCCAGTGATCAACCTTGCAATGTCCTCTTTATGCTTTTGAAACAGGGTCTTATGTAGCTCTGGCTATCAAACTGTGTGGTAGAAGATGCCCCTAAAGATATTCAAAGATAAGGTAATGTCACGGCCTGACTCCAGCATGCCTTAGGCCTAGACACAACCCCAAGCACCAAACACAAAACAAAAGCAGTCACTGACGCGGTTGTATATATTATTATTGATATATGGATACATTTTTTAAAAGGTTAGCATATATAAAAATAAATTTGCATATTGAGTATAAAAAACATGAAACGGTAATAGCCGAGGGGAAAATACTTTCAACATGTCAAGAACAACAACAGAATGAAAGCTCTCCATGAACAGGTTCCCGAGAAACAAGGAAATGTGTGTGAAATAAGACCTAGCCCACATAGAGAAGTAAATGGAAACTAGAAATGAGATCTGGGGACGGAAGGCAACCGCAGGTTAACAGATAGGATGAATCAAACCATACCTCTCTACAGAGGGCAACCTGTAATAATGCTAACATTCTAAATATCCCTTGCACACCAATATAATTTCCACACTGAAAAACCAATTCCTCAAAAGCACAATAAAATGAATCTCAGTAAGGAGCTGAATTACCAAACTCTGGTATATTCTTATAAAAGAATAATAGACATGAAAAAGGAGAGGGGCAGTAAGGATTGGTGGAGAAGGCATTCAAAATAAATGCAAACCAGATACAAACAGCGTATGTGTTAGCTTTTTAAAATTTTGTCTGACTTGAAACCTCAAGTCCATATCAGACTCACACAATCCTCCTGCCTCAGACTTTTGAGTGTTGGGATTACAACCATGAGCCAATCTTTGTTCCCATTGTCTATGTTTATATAATACTGGCATCTGAAAAAATGTTTCATTAGATTAGTAAACAAATTTTACAGTTACCCCTCTGCCCCCCACCCCCCATGACTGAGCATCAGGACCAGTGAAGTTCTAATTCTGCATTTAGGAGCTCCCCTCCTCCACTCTGCAAACAAAACCTGTTTATAAACGAGGTACTGAGTGAACTCTGGTTCTTCTATTCCAGGACCCTGAGTCCAGGGAGTCTAAGGGCAGTCTAGGCAAAGAAGTTAGGATGTGTCCTATAAAGATTTCTCAAAATGAATATGCATGTCAAATCTTTAATAATATAAAAAAGCTATTAAACTGTTGAGCTGTTAAAGGCCAAGCATAGTTGAGGCATACTTATAATCCTAGCACTTGGGAAGTTGGAGTAGAAGAGCAGGAATTCAAGTTATCCCTGGCTACACAATGTAGGGCCAGCTTGGGCTACATGAGATCATATGTCAAAAAAGCAAATAAAAAAATCGACTGTAAACCAGGCATGGTAGCACAATGCCTGTAATCCTAGCATGTATGAGGCTATGCAGCATGGTAAACTGAAGGTCAACTTGGGCCACACAAATATTCCCAAGAAACAGAGGGACAGCTAGCACAGGAAGTCTAACAGCCCTTACTCTCCTCTAAAACGTCATTCTCTCCCGTTAGCACCTTCCATCTTGTTCATGGTCCCAGCTCAGCTCGCCCCAGAGGGAAGGACAACCACATGCTTACTTTATATTCAAACTTCGTCTTTTCAAAGTATGTGACTGGAATGAATGGACTCAATTTGCTTGAATGGGGTCATCAGACGAAAGAGCTCTTTTACTCAATAAGCCCAAGGTCAGAGCAGGTGTGGCTATCTATAGCAGTCTATAATTTTGAGAGAAAGTGGTAATTTACTAGTCTTCCTTTTCTGAATGAGAGGGTGCCAGGCAGGCAGGCGTGTCAAAGAGGAGCAATGGCAGAAGCACATATAAAAGTGCAACCTATGAAGTGGAAAGAATGTGCATGGTTGGTCCATGCCCAGAGGATGGTCCAGGCTGAGGGCTGAGGACTGACTGTAGCCTACTCTTCCAAGGGAACCTATGCCTGTGGGGCCTGTGCGGGGCCCTTGGCTGGGGCTGGAGGTGCCTTTAATGGGGCCCATCCTTGGGCTTTGAAGTAGGAAACCATCTGCGTGGGCACTTCTGCAAGTACAGTCTGTGCAAGTGTCTCCCGGGGAGCCTGCCAAGAGAAGAAAGGAAAGATCAGTGAGGGCCTGTAAGCTTCCCAGGGTTTATATCTTACCCCAAACTTCATCCTTCCCAGATACTGATTAAAAAGGCTTTATCTACTGGCCTTCAACCCCATTACCACCCTGCAAACTCTTCCCCACTCACATTCTGAAATCGTCGATAAGGCACAAACTGCACTATGTCCCGGGCAGCTGCTTCTCCAGAGCGTGTACGAAGAGGGCCACCATCAGCATCCAGCTGTTCCATGACCTCGAAGTCAGCACCACCCACACCCACAATGATCACTGACATGGGCAGCTTCGAGGCTTCCACCACAGCCTTACACGTGGCCTCTACATCTGTCACAGCGCCGTCAGTCAAAAGCAACAGTACGAAGTATTGCTAGAGACAAGTCCATTCATATACTGAGGCAGATTATCTTTCCCAACTCCCTCCCAAGAAACCAGATGCACATTCCCGCTGCCCAAGATGCCATCTACACAGTCCTTGCGAGCTCAGCACCACTGCTGTCCACAGTTCTTACCGAGGCAGTCCTTTGCTGTGCAGCCTGGGCTGCAAACCTGGCCACATGGTTGATGATGGGTGCAAAGTTGGTGGGGCCGTAGAGACGAACTTGGGGCAGTGCTTGCCGGTAGGCGTCTACGATACCTTGGATGCCTACAGAGAAAAGCAGAAAATACTTCAAGCTTAGACCTCATGGGATTAAGTTAGACCTAAAATCAGCTCATCTTAGCCCAGAAATTTTAGAAACTTCGAAGTGTCTCACTCTGTCAGTCAGGGTACAACTCTATCCGACAAATGAAACTAAGGGGTGGATGAGATAGGAGTTGCTATAAATTAACATCTTGAATGAAAACCCAAAATAAGAGTTAGTTTCTGGGCTGGGAGTAGTTGAGCCTGGTTATATCAGTCCTTTGGATGCTGAAGAGGATGGCTGTTAGTGTCAAGAGAGCCTGGCATACAGAAAGACTCTTTAAAAAGCAAATATAGCCAGTGAGCTGGTACTGCAGGTAAGGTGCTTGCTATACAAGCTCAGAGACCCAAGCTCCATCCACAGACCCCGCAAAGAAGGAGGGAGAGAACTGACCTCAAAGATCCACCTGTCTTAGCCTCCCAAATGCTGGGAAAAAGGAGTGAACCTTCATGACAGGTCTGGGTCAGAAGTTTAAGACTAGTCCACAAAGTTCTAGGCCATCCCAACCAGGGTACATAGAAAGACTGTTTCAAGAAGAGGAAAAAAAAAAGTCTTGGCAGACGAAGGACACAGAACTTGGATTTCAATGTCTATGTATACGCATGTGGAGGTTATAAAAGAAAGGGGACTATGAAGGGCAGAAAAGGTCTTAAAGAGAGGGGCCCACAGGTAAGGTCATGGAACATGTGATATGAAGAAGACTGGGGCATTATTGGGCAAGGGGACCAGCAATAAGGTGGATGAGGAGAGGTTAGGTGAAATGAGCACAAAGCATAGTGATATACATGCATGCAAATAGAACATGCCTAACATGTATGCAAACAGAACATGCTTGTAACCTCAACAGCTGGGAGATGGCAACAGGAGGCACAGCAGTTTGAAACAGTGTGAGCTAAAGACTTGACTCAAAAAAAAAAAAAAAAAAGAAAAGTCATAATTAAATCATTATGCCAACCACGAATTAATGAAAGCAGTAAGGGGCTGGGATAAAGCTCTGTGGTAAAGTGCCGTGCATACACAAGGGCCTAAGCTCAATCCAGTAACAGAATTATTTAAAAACAAGAGAATGTCCTGGATTTTAGGAAATACACTTCAAGTATTTAGGGGAAAGGGCAATGTGAACGATACTGGCTACAACGCTGATGGAGGCCAACCTACTATCTATAATATTATCAAGTACTTCAGGAAAAGGGATTTACAGAAAACAAAATCAGAGCCAGTGATGGCTCTACGGTTAAGGCAATTGCCACCAAGTCTGACTACCTGTGTTCCATCCCCGGGGACCACATGGTAGAAAGAGAGGACTTCCAGAAAGTCAAGCCATAGTGCTCAAACACATATACAACCAATATGTATCATTTAACTTTTAAAAACGTAACCCTCCACACAAATACCCTGACCATGCAGTTCCAGTGATTCTGGAATTTCCATGACTACTTAACTTTTTTCTCTAAGCCTGATGTTTTATTCAGAGACACGCTTGTGCGATGTAGCCTCGGTTAGCCTTGAACTCTAATTTTACTTCCTCTACTAGGGTTACATAAGCATCTAACTATAATTTTACATCAAAAAACAAAGTGAAAAGAAAGTTTGAAAGTCGAGGCCAAATCCCCATGTGGCACCTCACTGGCTGCACTCTGAGCATTTCTGTGGCATAGGCAGGAAGGATCACTTGGTGTTCAAGACCAGCTTTGGTTAAACAGTGAGTTCTAGAACAGGCTGGCCAAGAGTGAGATCTTGTCTAAACTGAAAGGAGACAGCTCGGTGGTTAAGAGCTGAGCTGTTCTTGCAGAGGACCGGAGTCCGGTTCCCAGCACTCACAGCAGTGGCTCCAGGGACCTGATACCTCTGGCCTCTGTACTCATACACAGACAGACAGACACACATACAAATTTAAAAAGATAAAATAAAGAGCAAGGTCAGGTGAGATCAGATTCCACTGTAACTTGGCGTCATGTGAAAGTGCTAGGAAGTCCCAAGTCTTGGGGCCTTACAAAAACAGCTTGGGAAGCTCCCACAGAACATCGACCTCCACTGGGCTGGAGACTCGGCTCAGTAAGAGCACTTAGTCACATATGTAAACTCTGGATTCGAGCCTTGGCACAATGGTGGCCCACCCTGCCCTTCTCTAGTTTTTTATTTTGAGACCAAGTTGCCCCGGCAAGCCTTGAATTTTTGACTCCCTGCCTCAGCCTGCTGAGTAGCTCTGCCACTAGACCTAGGAAACTTTAGCTTTATTTTGAAACCAAAGCACACAGAGGTAAGCAACTTGCCCCAAGTCATTACAGCAATAAAATGAATTTATCTCCACTGGGCTAGCTCTTCCCTCCCAGAGGTCTGTACCCACAAACGCTCACTCCTCAGGTGTGGAAGTGCTCCACACTGGAGAGGAGGGATTTACCTGCACAGTACGGATTACTGGGATTGAAGTTCAAGGCAAACTCATGTGAGACCTGAGGGCAAGATGAAAAGGAGTGAACCAAGCTGGGGTGCAACCCTCCCATGTTAGCACACAGGGACCAGGACCAGAGGTGC
>NW_021604695.1:738427-783128 GCF_004785775.1 Grammomys surdaster | reverse complement strand
GGACCAGAGGTGCAACCCTCCCATGTTAGCACACAGGGACCAGGACCTAGCCTGAGGGAGACAAACATGGCTGGCAGAGAAGTGCACATTTTTTTTTTTTTGCTTTTGGTTCACAATTTTTTTATTTATTTTTTTATTAAAAAAACCCCCAAAAAGGGAAAATGAGCTTCTTTTCAACATTCCCCACTTTTAGCCTGTTGAAGCCCCACCCCCCACCCCTTCTGCCCCCACAACATCCTAAACATGGTCTTTGTAGACCAGGCTGATCTTAAACTCTTGAAGGAAGATCCACTTGCTGCTGCTCCCCCAGTGTTGGGATAAAGACACGCGTCACTGTACTCACCAAAGAATTTGGGTCTGTCTGTCTGTCTGCTTTGTTATTTTGAGACAGGATCTCATGAAGCTCTGGCTGTCCTAGAACTCACTACATAGACCAGGCTGGCCTCAAATTCATAGATATTGGCCTGCCTCTGCCTCCTGAGTGCTGGGATTAAAGGTGTGCATCACCATGTCTGGCTAAGGTTTTATTGTTTTATTTATGTCGATGTCTGTGTGTGTGTATATCCAAAGAGACCAGAAGAATGTTCTGGGTGCCCTTCAGAGCAGGAGTTATGGGTAGCTAACCTTCCTATGTGGGCGCTGGGAACTGAACTTTGGTTGTTTAGAAAAGCAGCAACTGCTAATTCAACTGCTGAGACATCTGTGTAGGAACACCCCCAGCCCTTTCTGGGCCGAGATAAAGGGCACTCTCAGGGTCCATGTGTAGCTCAGCAGAGTGCATATTTAGCATGTTTAGGACCATGGGTTCAAGCCTCAAAATACAAAATCAAAACACAACATTCTGACATATGCCAGGAATCCAAAAGGAGCTATTTGGGCCAAAGTGTGCGGTATATATGTTTTCAAGAATGGAGCCCTGTGGCTCTCCCTGAAGCTGGGTGCCAAGTAATAAATAAATTTACCACAGACTCTGGACTTAGGATCCTGATACTAAAAAGAGAAGAGAGGGAAGGAAGAAGAGCGCTTACCTGCCAGTCAGGGGGTACCTGGGCTCCAAATCCAAATGCTGGAAACAGCTTGTCTCTGTGGAGGACAATGAATTGTAAAGAGGCAGCAGGAGGATGGAGTCTAGAAGTGGAAGTGTATACAGGAGTGGAGTGGCCTGAACCTGGGACTCACGAGTCATAGTCTTGAACCACGCTGCCCACACTCCACAGTGCCGTCAGATACTCGTTGACTCCTGTAGGGCTCAGATAATGCAGGGAGTCAGGTGAGGATGGGTCACCATTGGAGCCAGTGAAGTCCATGCCCACCTGAGAGGAGAGCGAGAATGGAGGTGAAGGCTGTTCAGTCTAAGACTTGTCACTAGCCTAGGAAGGCACTCCCACTTACTTACAGTAAAGTTGATCTGGCAGCCTCCCATCACATAGTCCAGGAAGGAATACTCTGTCTCCACCTGCAGATGGGACCAGGTTAGGACAGGGCTAACATGCCAGCTAGCATCACGGAGCCCAGAGCTCAGAGCCTGGGTCACATGGGTCACCATCTTACCCGGCAAGTCTTGACAAAGACAGTTCCAGAGTTCCTGTAGCTTTTCTTTCTCTGCTGCTTCTCAGGGTGGATACATTCAAACTCAGCCTGGTGGACAAGAATTAAAGAAACCCACCACAACATTAGCCGAGGACCCGAGGACCTGAGGACCTGAGGACCCAAGCCATGCGTTCTCCAGACTTTCCTCTGGGCGGCAGCCTCATAGGCCACTGAAGCACTGTAAATAGTCACCACTTACCGGGACTGCTTGCAGTTGGGCCAAGGTAGTATGGAAGGTACCAATGAGATCATGTGACCCGTCACTGTCATAGTCTGAGCAGCGTACCTGAGAGAGGGCATGTATATGTATAAAGGAGATGCATGACAGGCAAGGACTCTTTTCCCAGGACCCCTTCCCTTGACCCATCTACTAAGGAGGTAAACTCCTCACCTGGATGGGTGTGTTGAGGTCCCCACTGCAGAAATGCTGAAGAGAGACGGAGAAGCGCTTCCAGGTAGGGTTCAGGTTGTTCTTGACTACCTAGGGGGAGAGTAGACAGATCTGGTCTGGTCCACAAAGAGCTCCCATCATCTCCACCCACACCAGCCGTCTTTTTCTCTCATCCCCCAAACTTGTTCATCATAACCCTTGCAGCTTCTCTCCTCTGCTAATCCAACCAATGCTTGCAGTCACCTCAGTTCTGTATGCCAGGTGCCACTTCCCGTCACCTTGCCGGAAGAACTCCAAGAATGGATCAGATTTTCCTAGAAAGTCCTGCCGATACCAAAGAGACTCAAATTATAAGACTAAGGAAGACAGCCATAGCACCAGCCCTTTCCCCTTAATTCTTGGATCCTCAGGGTCTCCTTCCAGACACACCTTCTTATCTAGGTTTCTAGCTTCCACCTCCATGGTCACTACACGATTGTCCTTTAGTTCCTGAGCTGAAACCTAGGAAAAGAAGGATGTATCAGCTCATGACTTATTTATTACACGGATGGCTTCCCTGCCCGAGGTTTATTCCTTACTGTAATGGTTCCCCGCCCTGCAGGCTTCCCAGGCTTCAACATCAAGGGTAGAGTCAGCGTCTGGCTGGACACAATCTGGGGAAAGTGAGGTAGGAGAGCTGTCAGCATCTACCTCAGGCAGGGTTGGGTCCTGCTTGACAGGGACATCCGAGCTCCAGGAGTCACTTGATTAACCCCGACTCTACTTACCTGACCCAGGGAGCATTCGGCTCCCCCTAGGAAGTCATCGTCCCCCAGCTCCGGTGTCTTGTTGTCTATGTCATAGATTCCAAAGCGGAGCTTCTGGACAGTCTCAAAGTGGTATTGTATCTGCAGAGTCTTGGAGAATGCAGGGCTTGAGCAGTTTCGAACACGTTCAGTCCTGCAAAGCTGTGGTGACAGGTCACTAGGCATCAGTGACAAACCTTCCACCCCAAACATAATGCTACCTCTCTCCATGATCTTAACCTTTAAGGTCCATCTCACCTCAGCCCAGGCCCCTCCCACATCCTGTAAAAGGACGCAGAGTGGGTCAGACTTGGAGCCGATGTCCTTGTCAATGAGATGGTCACAGGAAATGGACAGCTGAACCAAAGTCACACAATGGGCCATCTGTAGGGAAAAGAGCTGGGTCAAGCATCAGGGCCTCTCTGCCATTTTTCACTGACTATAGTTCCCAGCCTGGGAAAGTCACACACTTCTCACCCCTGAACTCCAAGTAAGCTCAATAGCACAGGATGCAGTTGTGACACCAAACTCTGGCTCCAGATTAAGCCTTACTCTGAAAGTGGCCTTAAGCTCAGCATGCCGTCCCACCCTGGGCCTTAGCCACCACAGAGAGTAAGTCACTCTGACCACTGCCTCGCTAAGGTCACACCTAAGCTGCATTTAGTCACCGCTCCCCAACAGCTGACAATGATCCCCTCCAAACTCTGGGGTTCTGCCCCATCCACTGATTCTTCTAGTCTCTACTCTGCTGTCCAAGTGCACTCCTCACCATTCCCACGTCATGGTCCAGTCCACGCCACTATCTATGTTGCCTAGAAACAGAAATGGCCTCTCCATCCATCTGGTCTCGGAACCTCTGCCATCCCTACTTCCACTTCACACCTCCACCAACAGGCTGTTGGTATAGCAACCAAATTAATCCTGGCAAAACACCCATGCCAGGCATGGTGGCTCAGCCTGTAATCACAGCACACAGGAGGCAGAAGCAGGACTGGTATAAATGCAAGGCCACCCTAGGTAACACACAGAGTTGCAGGCTACCTATGGCTACAAAGTGAAATCCGGTCTCAAAACAAACAGAAAATGCACTGTGGCTTAAACCTGTAATTCTAGCTCTGGGGAAACAAAGGGAAGGAACAAGAGTTCAGGGCTAGCCTGAGCTACAACCTGAGTATGAAGCCAGCCTTGATTACACGAGATCCCAACTCAAAAGCAAACAAAAGGGCTTGATACGGCTCAGCAGCTCAGAGAATGTCTCGCTCTTGCAGAGGACCTGAGTACCATCCCCAGCACCTTCGCTGGGTGGCTCACAACAGTCTACAACTCTAGCTCCAGGAGATCTGACGTCTCTGGCTCATGTCTTTACTCCACAGACACATATACATTAATTAAAAATAAAACAGCAGGACTGCCCTGATGAACTTGTAGAAAGCACAAGCGGCAGGCACAGAGGTCTGATGTGTGACATGAATTCCAGCTCCTAACGCCATCTGCTGCCAGTTCTCTGGTGCACTCATTCCGGCCTTCGCCATTCCTCAAGCCCACCAGATTCCTATTCCACAGACCTGCAGCACCCGGTACTCTTGTTTTTATTACCCACCGGACAGTCTCCTCTCCGTAAAGTTCATTCATCATCACATCTGTCACACAGGCAGAGTCTTGCCTGCCACTGTGAAATTCGAACCCTAGCACCGACACATCGCAGACTCAATTGTGGCTCTCACACCAGTATCTAATACTAAACATAGGTTGGTTACAGTCTCTAGTACGAGGATGAAAACTCCATGTGTGAAGGAGAATGTATCTGTGCATCACTCTATCCCCAGAACCCAGATACGCAGGTTACAAGAAATCTAAAAGGCCATCTGTAGCCCAAACTCTCAGACGGACTCGTCTCCTGTCTCCAATTCAAGCAGCAATGAACCTCTCCAATTCACCTGCTTCCTCTGTCAGAAACATCACCTTATGAATCACCAGAGTGACTACAATGAAGTTCCTCCTACAGCCCATAATGATGTGCAGGCGACATGACCTATCTACGTCAAGTGTACAGAGATTCCCAGCTGGACTGGCCTCAGCAGCCCAGCAGGACTTCCTGGGATGCTGCCCAGCCTCAAGATCCCTATTATCCATATCAGGCTCTTATCAGCATGCACTTCCTGATTTCCACATCAGCAAACCACCAGCCTGGGAGCACTTAGGGAGGGATCCGGCGCTTCAGTTGAATATGTAAGAGTGGAGGGCCCTGCTGGGCATAGGTGGAAGAAGAGAACCCTGACCACATGAAGGCTGGATGCCCCAGGGGGTGGGAATTTTGAGGGTGGGGAGGTGGGAGTGGGGGGGTAGATAGAAGTTACATCCACAGAGAAGAAGGAGGAGGGGTGAGGGGATTGGGGGTTCCTGGGTGCGTGGGGGATGGGGTAAGGAGACAACATAGGAAATGTAAGTAAAACATCCAATTAAAAAAAAAAAAGATCCCTATTATCAGCCCTCAGTCAACCTTCTCCTCCCAGCCTACACCACCTCACTCTGGTCCCAAGTTTCCTGTTGGCTGTTGGTTTTATGGTATTGGGAATTGAACCTAGAGCCTTCTGCATGCCAGGCAACCATCTGTCACTGAATTTCATCCCCAGCTCCAGTGTCCCACCCAGATCAGTACCCACACTGTTTTTAGAGTCACCTTCAGTACTTGATAATAAGTAATAAGGAAAACCTCACTACTCTTCATCCAAGAGTCTGGAGCCAAACTAAGCCGGATGTGTGCATTTTCACTCCCACCCAGAAAGCCTCCTGCTTCCCCAGAATGTGACTCCACCTGAACATGAGAGGCTGTGGTCTGGAGGCAGTCAACAACTGCAAGTAAACTGTGATTGGCAGACCCAGTGTCCTAAGGTCAGTCTACAAGAAGCACGAAGACTTTCAACCTTCCGGATTGGCTGGCTCCCTCAGAGGTTCAACAGACCATAGCTTTTGCCTCATCATAAACAAATCCCATGTCTGTCATCCCCTCATGTTCTCTAGGACAGTGTTTGCTACTCTTTTCACTACTGCTTTAACAGCAGAGAGATCCAAAACACTCAAGGAAACTCAAGGTACATCAGCCAGGTGGGGCTGGGCTCCCTACGAAACACATAAAGGAGTGCTGAGCATCAATCAGCTCAACAGGTAGAACCGTGTCCACAGTACTTGAAAGCACTCTAAGTCAGCAAGAGTGTAACCCAGTTTTAAATGTGTTACTTAGGTAAGTATATATGCAATAGATCTGAATACACACACACACACACACACACACACACACAGGGAGGGAGGGAGGGAAGGAGAGAGAGGAGAGAGAGAGACAGACAGACAGACAGACACACACACACACACACACTGACTGACTCAGGGAAACAGAAGTATGTCAATGTTGCTTTTAGGGGTGTTGTAGAAATGAGATAAAATCAAAAATTTCTTATGTTCTATACAACCCCTTTTTATATTTTAAGACTTTGCATCATCACTTTGCAGATGAGGATGACATTTGACCTTAGATTCTGGATCCTCTGACCTGTCTCCCGACTAAGTGCAGCCTTCCAGCACCATGCCTGGGTTGTTACAATCTATACACTTCTGCACTGTTTTCAACATGATACATGTGCAGGGTCTTGTTAGCTTCCTACTCCACACCTTTCAGTATCTACTACTCAGTTCAACAACAATCAAGCTGTCACATTTCTGGTCCTCATGGGTTTCTTTGCCTCAGTACTGCCTCGGCTAGCCAATTTCCACAAAATCCTCACTAACAGCCCAGTGACCCTTACATTTAATACCAATCTCTCTAGCAAGCTACTGTGTTCTCCCAAAGAGGAGGAAGAATTTCTGCAGAAGAGAGAATTTTGGCAGAAGTGAATAGTAGTGTGTTGTGATTAACCCTGCATTCTCTGGCTCAAGTTGAAAGACCGTTCGAAGCCTGCCACCTTCCTCAGCTCTTTCAGTTGGGATGGGCAGAATGTTAGAACCAACATCCTACCTAGTAAGTATCTTGTCAGCTACAGCTCTGGTCTGACATGACTCTCCTTATGAATTCTTGCCCAGTAGGATTTCATTGTCTTTGGATAACTGCAATACTTTCCTTTTTCAGTCCTTTGTAACTACATAGCCATTTCTGTGTTTATTAGCTAAATGAAGAGCAAGCAGATCATGTCATCTCTCTGTTTTAAACCCCGGGATAGCTTCCCAGTACATTCAATATAAAATCCCAAGTTTAAGAGCTGAAGAGGTAGCAGGGACCACAATTCAGCTTCCAGCACCCACATCAGCATGAAGCAGCTGCAAGGAGTCCAATGTCCTGTTCTGGTATCCAGACACTGTAACCACATGCACAAACTCATACACAGACATGTACAAGTACACAACGCACACACACACACATACCACCACCAAAGTTCTGTGGCAGGCAAGGTAAGATGGCTTAGTGGGTAAAGTTACTTGCCATCACACCACAGCTTGATCCCTGGGGCCCACACAAAGGAAGGAGACACACAATGGAAGGAAGCAAATTATCTTCTGTCAGATGGACTCCACATCTCCTCAATGCCCCCAACACTAAATATAATTTTAAAAATTTAAAAATCCAATCCAATCCATAGCTCTTACAATAATATACAAAATCTAACCCCTGAGTAAAAGGTCACGCAGCCACCCAAATGTGTTCTCACTGGGCTGTTCTGATTCACTTAAGTATCAAGGCCATTCTCCAGCTCAGGGTGTTTGTACCATGTCTTCTCCCATGGATAACAAGCTATGTTAAGAACAGGAAACCTGTCTAGTTTGTCTGTAACTCTGATACCTACTTACAATAGACACTCAGTAAATACTCAGTAACTGAGTTAATGCTGAAATTACAACAGCAGAATTCTGCCTCCCCTCCTCTTCCATTTAAATATGAGTTCCTTAGAACTAGCACTAAGTATTCTCTCTCTAAATGCCCAGTACTCAGTGTAGGAAATTCGTGCTCATGGGTATTTTATGAACTATCAGAATGAATAACTTGAGGCCCTTTTCATCTGAAAGAATGCATACCAATAAACCTTCCCTATCTTGCTCCTTTAACAATTGAGCTGACAAATGTTAATCTGGAGGGCTTAAGATGTAGTGGGAGTTTGCCTAGTTATACACAGCCCTGGGTTCAACCTTCAACACTAAAAATAAACAAAAATCAAACCATAAAATTTCAATATTAAAACTCCTATAGTTCCATATCAACAAGAACCAATTTAAATAAATAGGCACAAGATTCAAAGATACTCCCAACAACCATGAGTAAGAAATAAGCTAATGAACTGATCCAGGGCATAAGTGACCAGAGAAAGGCAAAATAAAACTAAATATAAGACTACCAAGGCCAAATTTTGGCAAAGGATATAGGAAACCTAAGAATTGGTAAAGCATTCAATGTGTCACTTTGGTAAACAGCCTGGCCAAGTTGTCAGGAAGCCAAACATCCACAGAGCCAAGTATAACTGCCCGGCAGACTTTAATCTAGAAGACAGGAAACACTATCTCCACCAAGCTTTTCTTTTCTTTTGTTTTTTTTGTTTTTTTAGACAGGGTTTCTCTGTGTAGTTCTGGCTGTCCTGAACTCACTCTGTAGACCAGGCTGGCCTCGAACTCAGAAATCCGCCTGCCTCTGCCTCCCAAGTGCTGGGATTAAAGGCGTGCGCCACCACTGCCCAGCTCCATCAAGCTTTTTACAGAGTGCTCATAGCAGCTTTATTCACTGTAGCCAAAAACATTCCTAGAGTCCACCAACAGAATGGACAGTTATGCTTATAGAAAAATCAATCAGCAATAAAAAAGATTAATACCTGAGGAACCAATAAATGGTAAAATCCATAAATATTAAGGATAAAAATACTGATTCAATTTATTAGCTTTAGAATTGGCAAAAACTAATCTCTGGTGTCCTCTCCCCCAGGGAGAGGTTGGTATTGACAGAGAAAAGCCAGAACTCTAGGGAAGGATGGCCAGATTCTTTACCATGGTAGGCCTTTGCCTCGGAGGATCTACACGTATTTCCATCCATACCACTGTGGGCCCACTGGGTGCAAAGTAAGCATATAGGGCTCAACTCTCAGTGATATTATGAAGTTGACCTGGCTTCTAGTCTAAATATCACAAATTCCCATGCAACAAGGTTCCTATTTCTCACAGATTCCCCCTTTTCTTACTGGAATTTACTGTGTGGAAAAGAAACACCTTGATAATCTGCAGTTTCACTGGCCACTAAGAATCAGGTCTACAACGCCAGCCATTTGAGGAGCTCACAGCCAGCTTGAGTCACAAGACCCTGACTCAAGGATACAGAAACAAAATAAACTTGTAGTTCTCTTTTCTGTGATACTAAGTAACAAACTCAGAACCTTGTGTATGACATGTAAGTACTCTTATCTCTAAGCTACTTCCCTAGTCCCCACCCTGATGGAGGAGCCCTGACTGGCCTGAAGTACCAATTTGTCTTCATCTCAAGTGCTGGGATTGCAGCTGATAACTATAGCTAGTGTTCTACTTTTTGAGCTAAGTTTCTTTTAAATTACCTGTAACCTGTGGAATTATTAATTTCAAGTCTTAAAACTACTGGTGTACTTCTTACCACCCTTTTATTATTCCTGAGCAGCTACATGCCACTTGTTGAGACATCTCTTCAGATAGCTTAGGCTGACCTCAAATTCACTGTGTTTCTGTCTTGGGCTTCAGAGTGCTGAGATTACAGCCTGTGCCCACCATGCACTGTCAACAACTACAGACTTCACCCAGACTCACTGTTCATACAGTGTTATTATTGCCATGAGGCTTTCAACTTCCTTGAATATCACAGTAAGGTGATTCCGTAAGAAAATTAAGCTTTCTCATTTAAGAGGTCTGGCTTATACTTATTAGATCTGTGTGTACAGAAGAATTCCTGTTCAATCAATTACAGGATGAGCCAAGGACCTTCAGAAATGACTTCAGAGTGACCTGGTCTAATGCTAAATCCATCACAGGAAAGGTGAACTTTCTGGTGTATTCTGTTATCTCCTTTCCATTTGGGACCAGTACAGAGTTTCAGATGGCAGTATCTAGAAGGTTGAGTTCTAACCTTTTCTACCTTGTTCATGATCACATACATGGGGGTGGAAGACTCATTCCCTTCCATTTTCCTTGTTTTTTGCCTCTCCCCCCACAGCCAACCTCAGAGCTTTCTAAGCCCCATACTATGTCAGAACACAGTTATATATTCTCTCTTAAAGCAGAGACTCACAGCTAGCTGGGCATGGCGGTGCAGGTCTCCAGTCCCAGCTGAGGCAGAATTGAAGGTTTGAGTCAACTTTGAGTTTACATAATAAATATGTGTTGTAAAACAATTGAAAAACCCTTTCTCACTTTTATAGTTTGCAATATCACACATGAGTGATTGTCTAGCCCACATTCTGTGACAGCAGGCAGAGGAGAGGCAGGATTTGGATGTGGCCATATGGTTAAGTGAAATTCGGGTGAGAATACAAACACCTGGACTCCTAAATCCTCCTTAGAACTTTGGTTTTTGAGACATCTCACCATGTGGCACTGGCTGGCCTGCAACTTGCTTTATGGAACAGACTGGCCTAAAACTTGCAGAGTCACCTGCTTCTTCTGCCTCTCAAGGGCTGGGATTAAAGGCATATATACCTTCATGCCTGGCCAAGAACTTTCTGAATTATAGTTACTCTCTTCTTTCCTGAAAATTTTTTTTCCTATATTCACTATTAATCTGAAGGAGAACACAAAAGGATGGACTTCCTAACAGTTAGCAGGCACCAAATACTGCTCCTACTTCCCAGTCACCAGATGCTACTGTACCAGATGGTGTCCTGCCTATAAAACTTAGGCAAAATACTTGTCTCCGATTCCTTGGCTATAAGGGGATATGATTAGCTCTGAAGACTCGTGTAGGTATGTGCAAGGCTCTTAGCTGCTTCAGACCTGTGCTGCAATTATCAGCATGTTTTAGCCATCACCATCTTGTCAAGCCTCATACAAGCTCCCAGACAGCACTCAACTTCTTTGGAGGCGCCGCATTTATTCTACAATGGACAACTGTTTTCTTTCCATGTTTCTCCACCACCTTGCCTATTGAAAAACTCTTTGTAGCAGGGTCTCATAGAGCATGCAATGTCCTCCAACTTTCAAGAAAGCCAAAGTTGGTCCTTATCTTTCTACCTTACAAATGCTTGATTGTAGAAACTCTGCCAACACATCCCTAGCTACACACCACAGATCTACATACACACCACAGACCTATATGCAATAAAAACTTCAGGAAAGCTGGCATCACTGTACTGGACTAGACTTAAGCAATTATGTGAGTAGGTACATTTAAGTTGGCACATTTAAGAATAAGCAAAGATTAAATGCTGCCCTCCCCTGGTTTTCCTTGGAGAGGTTTCCTGCATATCATTATTGATAGGGACTCTCTTCAGTAACAGAAAAAATATGTGCCCACAATTTTTTATGTTCTTTTCTCAGCATTAGCAGGCTCTAACTGCTCTTCATAAACACAAGGACAGATTTTTTTTCCTCTCCTGGGTTCAGTTGCATCCAACTCAGTGCCAGATGGCCTAAAATCCACTTACTGGTCCTTGAAGTTCATGAATTATGTGAGTCTCTTCATACTCAAGAGCTTTATCAGAAAACCATGCAATCCCTATCTCCCTTTATCTACCCAAAGTCATGATATAGAAGTGGCAGGGGCTACAAGTATGTCAGTCTCAGTGTAGCAGCATCATTCCTTCAGACAACTCAGTCATGCTCACACCTGCTGTTGCCTACCTTGGCAAAATGAAGCAGCTCACAGATGCTGGAAGGAATCTTGGAGGCCAATCAGGAAATCCTCCAGAGGCTCCCAATTGAAGCACAGCCACCCACTAATAGCCCTTCCCCCATAAAACTGGAGCAGTCCATGCCCACCAGCAGCGCTTTTCTTCTTCCCTTCTCATTTCTGCAAGGGACATGGAGAAGGCAGTTGTTCTTCTTAACCCTGCATCTACCTGTAACTTTAGGATTCTCCAAATTTAAAACAGCAGCTCCAAAGACATTTCTCGCAAGTCACAAACTGACCCGAATAATTTTCTTTTGAGACAGTCTGTAAAGCAGGCTGGTCTATTACTCAGATCCCCCTTGCCTCAATCTCTCAAGAGCTGTTATTAAAGGTACTGCTACATCATGACCAAGTCCAAGTTCTTACTATAGTGACATTCTTTATTCATACACGACTCACGTCTAATAAAAGGTATGCTTTTAAATTAAACTTTTAAACAATGAAATTTATCTAGACTCATGTACTTCTAAGCCTAGGAGTCAGACAGAATCTGGCAATACTGCAAAACCTAAAGTGTGCACACAAGAACATAAGTGGGAAATACAGCAGGTTCCCAACTTGTGGAAAAGGTCAGAAAAATCTGAAAGTCACTCACTAGATTCCAGCATCTCCAAAGATCTTCTCAAAGCCAAACACACTTCACCCATCACGGACCCTTCATAGTAGAAAACCTAGCCCAGAGAGAACTAGATATGGAGTTCTTCTCCACCCAGAGACTCTGAACACATCCTATATCAAACTTCATCTGCCCACTGAAGTCCTATACCTGATCAGTACCATGTTAGTGGGTAGTGCTTGTTACTCCATGTTTACTTTTGTTGGGGAACTAAAATCGAGCATTGAGGGAAGCTCTTCCCTAACAGACTGGGGATCCATTTTATATGAACACTATTAGTGAATTCAGCCCCACCTGACACCTCTCAGATGAGGGAGAAGCAGGAGACACTTGCTACCTATGAAGTATGAGAGCATCCATGAAAATTCTGTTTGTAGTTGTGTAGGTTCATAGCGCATACCTGAAATCCTAACACTGTAGACTTCCCTATCAATAAAATGAGAGTGGTGATGCCAACTCTGGGGGCCAAGGTTACACTAAGAGTGATCAACAAGGGCCTCTTGTTTGGTGGGATGCCTAATAACTGTTCTCCTTTAGTGCTCACAGGTAAGTAAATGAACCTTTGGGTATTGGTGTAGCACCCCTTCTGATCTGCTTGTGGGACACTTAGGCAGGATGGGGACAGGCTACGACAGAAAACAATGACTGATCTCTCTTCTGAGTAGCAATGTGGGGCTTCTATTCTACTGCACTCAAAAGGGAAGGGAGGTTACCAAAGCAGCCAAGTCAAACACACTTAAGCTTCATTTCAGGGCCAAAATCATACCAATTTCCTAAAGAAATGGAATAGCTGGGTCCCAGAACCACAGACACTTACCACTGAATAATCTGCATTCTCTTTTACAGAACAAAGCCCAAGGCCACATTAGCTATGGGCCACAAGAACTAATGGAATCAAAAGGAATTACTCTGTCCCATTCTGTCACTAGTTCCCATTTTATAGTTCAGTTCAGTCTTAGAGCTAGGTAGCCACTTAAGATAGTCCCCTACTGTACTTTGTGGCCTTCTCTCCATGGCCCACATATACTAACTAGCCTTATACACATCCACCATAATCTCCTTACCACTGAAACAGCAACAGAGGACTTGCAGGACTCCAAATTTACAGGAACTCATCAAAGGGATAATTTTTAAACAATACAAGTAGTTCATGTATGGCAAACTTCATCTCATAAAGTGGCTTACAGCAGCTACCTTCAAGGGTGGTCCACTTCTGCTTTTATACTGCCCTGTTACATATCTGGTGCCTGTTGATACATGGTGGATGTGAGGAAAATACTAGACCATCTTCCTGAGTATCACCAGGGAGAGAACATTGTCAGAAACTATTGCCTCTCCAGTGTGCATGCTGCTTCATCAGCACAGTGGACCAGAGCCTTTGTTCATAATGTATGTTTTCCCGACTCACTGGTTTAATAACTCACTTGGTTGGGATATGTGGAAGATCTTAAGTATTAGCCTCCAAAAGTTCTGTCTGGAAAACTAATAAAACTTCAACAGGGAAATATAGTATAGCCACAAACTTGTTTCCACATGAGTTAACTGTCTGACCATCAACTGGCCAGGAAAACCTTCACTCAGATCCTGTGGCCTTTTTATCATTAAGTCCTGTTGTGCTATGCACATAAGACTGTCCAAAAATTTGTTAGCATGGCACATAGCTATGGCTAAGCTATAGTTACATGAACATAAGGGTATGAAGACCAACAAAATTAAGACCAAAGAAGCAAAGTGGTCTACCTGCTGTAGTAAGTAGCAACTTGAGCAAGTTCATAGCCAAGGGGCATTGCTGGTTTCAGAGACAGATCACACGGCCTAAGGGAATTACAGATGCAGTGTCCCCATTTGCAATGTATCATGTGGAACAGGGAACAGAAGCCTAACTCAGAGTGCAACAAGGCATGAGAAACTCAGCAGCAGCACAGGCTGCTAAGTTTGTCTATTTAAGTGGTTCGGCCCCTTCAGCTTCTTTTTCTCTCTTGAGACAAGGTCTCACTATGTAGCTGGCTGGCCTGGAAGTTACCATGTAGACCAGGCTGAACCAAAGTGCTCGAATTGGGATGTACCACAACCAGTGTGTAGCAACACAATGTGGTTGTAACAGTAATCACTTAGCTAACAGGCTATGAATCATATAACTATCCTTTCCAACCAAAACCTCTTAAGTAAATGATCTCTACTATCAGGAGGCTACAGTTCACTGAGACTAATCACCCTGGTTTCCAGCAGATTTATTTACATGTGAGGAGGCAAAAGGAGAAAACTGGTGGTGGAAGCAGAGACTGAAACATCAAGGAGCTGGCATAAACTCCTGGGATGAGTCAGGCTATTGCCAACATCTGTATTTGTTTTTCCTCCTTCCAAAATAAAATAGATTGTCCGATTATTGAGAAGGACTTAAAAATAATTGTTCCCTAGGCCAGAATCTAGATGTCTGACGTGAGGATGCCAATATTAACACTCTATGCCATTCACCACTTCTCTGCAACTATTTGCTGAGTTTCATGTCTTAACCTCTAACATTTCATCAGAGGAAGGCACCTGAGGCTAAACAGAAATCAAAGACCATGGTTAATGAGAGTTCTCCCCTAATATGCAGCCTCAGTGCTTTTGAAGTGTTGCCTTGTGCCTGGGGCTGAAATGTTCCCATCAGGGTCATTTCTCCTGGATTCTTCAGTAGCAGAATGGTATGTAGAAAGCATGATATGCTGCACTGGTTGCTTATTGTTACATATGTTGACTGAGAAAAGGAGCCATACTTAAGGATGTTTGTAACTCTCAAATATATACAATGTAGCTCAATACATCACAATTAAGTCCAGAAGAGCATACTAAGAATTAGCATTTAATAGATGAGCTTGCTTATGTTGTTGGATACGAAGCTTTTCCGCAGAACTGTCTGTCCCCACTGTAAATGTGCTACTACAGTACTCTTCAAACCCTATCAGATTTTAGACTAAAAAATTGCATTTTTTTACATGAAAAGGCAAAGCTTTAAGTTTAGATCCTACCATATCCCCTTAAAAAGGATGATTACACATATCAGATATACTTTCTTGTGTAAAATGCTAGAGAGCAGAAAACAACAAACTGCAGAAGTGATCTCTCCTGAGTTCACCCCATCTGTGTGTGCAGGGCTGCTGATGCCATGCCATCATTTTGCAAATGCTTACTCAACACTAGTCAGTTTTAAAAAGACTCAGACAAGGTAGCCTGTGTCTGTTGTCCAGTTACTCCACAAGCCAAGGTGAGAGGAATGCTTGAATCCAGTTCTATGTAGCCTGGCCAATACAATCAATAAAATCACTCAGTTGCTATGTGGAATTACGTATTAATTAGTCTAAGCTCTTCAAAAGCTGGACATGCAGCTAGTTTGGTGGCAGACTGCCTGCTCGGACTTTCTAACACAATAGGATATTCAAATACAAGCTAAATTCTTACATGATAAAGATAAAAATTACAAGCATTCCCCAAGACTGGTTGTAAGAAACAGCCCATGAGTTCTAGCAATTCTAACCCGTGCTTTAAAACCAGCAGGCTATGACAACTCCGTTGGCTAATTTCATTAAATTGAACAAATGTGAAAGGGACAAACCCAGAACACCAATGTCACAAAGCAGCATTGTTTTGGCTACCTTTTCCTCCCCACCTCAAACCCATCACAGAGGAATACAAAAGCAAAGCTTTCGGTGAGTGAAATTAAGAACCTACTCCAAAGCATTTCTTTTCCCTTTTCCACTGCAACCAGTATTTGAAAATACTGGTCCACAGACCCTTGGAGACTCCTGGTGAGGAGGAGTATCTGGTCCTCAAGTTCTTACCAAGTCCACATAACGAAGCCATTAACTAACAAAGCACACACAATAAAATGAAATTCTGAAAACAAAGATACCACAGATTTGACCTAGAATCAAGTTTCCTCTTCTTTCCACACTTCAGCATTAGAAGACAAAAATAAGCAACAATTGTTTCCTCTAAGATCACCAAATCCACATTTCCAAAGGCACAATATATTTGAGTTAAAAACAAAAACCCAAAATGTGGTATTATAGCTCAAAGAAGTACTGTGCAGTTAAAGCATTAAAGCATGAGCCTTTATTTTGTGACAAGTTTATTGAACAGTATCCAAGACGACTTCTTTATAAACAAAAATTACTAAATGATGCCAAAGTAGGATGTGCTGGCAATGTTGTGGTCACACTATCAACAGCCCTTTGGCTGTGCTTGATTTCAAAAGTTTGGACTACAGAACTGCCAATAAAACAGCTGAAGTAAAAGAACTTACACATGGCAATTGTGAGTGGGGGAAGTACTCAGTGATCACCGCCAGCAACGTCCCCAAAACACGAACTAGGAGTCATTGTACATGTTCTTCACTCATTTTTCCAGCGCTTTCAAACTGAGTGCATTTTATTTTTATACACTTCAACAATCACAGAATTCATCAAAGTGGAGTTTGAGTTAGCTTTTGTTTCCTTATTTTTGTGCAAGGTGAGGGAGCATTTCCACCTAAAACCATGTGTGCTTGCTCACTTCCATGTATGTACGCACTCCTCCATTGTCACCAAGCAGATCAAGACTGACCTTAGCTACACTGAATATTACTATCTGTAAGTTTGACATTTCCTAATTCAGCTTTAATTGTCAATGCTTTGACAACGTAAAATAACAAGTCAGGAACTACATTTCACTTAACACCATTGCATTAAAACAAAACCTAAAACAGCCACTAATAATTGTACATCCAGACTATTATAAACACAGAAAAACCTCCAAATTATGCTTATGAGCTAAATCTGACACTGGAATTTTAAAAATTTACAAATTTGCTTATTTATACAATACATTTGTAGATTGCTCTACTCCTATAAACCAAAAGAAAAATAAACACTAGTAGAAACGTAGGAGAAACAAGTTAAACCTAATGAAATATTCTTTTCCATAAATGTCAAAGTCACCGAAAACAGTTAATAAAATTTACACATGAAAATTGAGAATACCTTGACAGTGTTTACAAACACTTTGATCAAAGCTTTACAAAACCTTCACACCATACAAATGAAAAAATTACGTAAATTCAACTCTATACCAAGTCTAGTTCTGGAGAAAATTTGTCTAACGAGAGGTATAGTTTCATAGAACACATTTTCATGGTTATTAAAACAAAAATAAAAACTGAAACTTCAATGCCAAACAAGATAAAACAATATACGTAGCAATTAGGTCTATCTCAAACATACACGCTCAAGTTGCAGAGGGCAGAGCATTCCATTACATTTCACAACACGCTGCTGTGATTAAAGGGAATACGGAACACAATTCTCTGATTTCTACACCAACACTATTTTCTTAATTCATTTAATGAACAGCAAGAACCAGGTTTTTCTTTTTAGCATTTATCTAAGATGTAGAAATAACAAAATAGTTGCAATTGAGTGTATGAAATATTTAATAAGAATGTACGAAGATACAACCAAAATAAATTGTGAGAAAGGATCAAAGATTTTCACCTTTCAACAATCATTTTTTCAAAAATAAAAATACTCAGTCTCCAATTGGGAAAATAATCTACAGTTAAAATAAGATGCCCAAAATAGTTCTGAAGTGTTCACACTCTGTCTTTGGAATGAGAAATGATTACTTAACAAAGAACATCACATATAAACATACTGCTTTTTGAGGCAGTAGCTATCTGTCAAACAAATTGTGTTTGTGAGTTATCAAGTGATTCACAATGCAGCCACTTTTCAAAGTCTGCATAACCCTTTCCCTGAATAAAACCCCCACACTCTCTCTCCTCCAAGACTATAGTAGAGAACAGGCTTTCCAAACTGCACACAAGAGACTGTTGCCACTCTTAACTCTAAAATTACACGACGAAACTGTACTCAGTGTACCACTCCCTTAGACCACAAAAAGGCACTCCATATAGACATACATACATACGTGTGTGCATGTGTGCATACATGTATATACACATATATACATATATGTATATATAATGTATGTGAGAAATGCTTCTTTTAAAAAGTAAATGCAGACTTCTCAATGTTGTTCAAACCAAAGCTATGTTATATGAAAGATACTATTTATTTCCTGTTATTATTCATCAATCTCCAATTCTGTATATTATGTGAAATGTGAAACAGCTTTCAAGCAATTTAAATTTAGAAAAAGAGCCGTGTCAGTGAATAAGATGTGATAAACCAAATGCTTTTAAGGGAAAGGACATTTAGCCAACCAAAGATTCCCATCCTAGTGTCCTGACTGCCAAAAGGAAAGAATATGAAAATGCACGGAGTGACCGCAATTCTCTCTTCTGACAGCTGTACGTAGACGCTGCATAAAGAATTTTTGTGAACAGGCTCATGATCAAACAACTACACCAAAAAGCCTCCAAATTAACAGAATTAAACACACATCAACCTATGATCCAACTTAGGGATCTTTTAGTCTACAGTACTACTGCTAACAAAACTACTACTTCCAATTTCAGTTTTATATTCCAAGAGAGAATGCTCTTCCTATGGATTCCTTTGTTCCAAAATTCACATAAAGTGGGACAAAAACAATTTGCTAAATTAGTCCATCACAGTAAAGGATTTCAAATCAAACACCTAAACACTGATTACCAAGAGGTTTCTGATTTTCACTGTCATCCAAACAATTTGAACAAATTTTAAACTTACTAAACTAAATAAAACTTGGCAGTCAAACCAAATAAGGTCAGTAGAGAACTCCATAGTTTATTTTTATGGTAAAAGTCATTTCACACAATCATAAGTGTGACATAAGAAACCAAAGTTCAGGGTTATTTAGCACAAACCACAAGTGTGGAGTTTTTATATTAGAAATTAATTAAAAACTAACAAAATAGTGTACTTATTACAAGTGAGTCAATTAGGCAAATAAAGTGGCAACACTGAAGCAGGACTGTCTATAGAGCGAGACCCCTCAAGAAGCAATAAAGGTACATACAATGAATCCGGATACAGAGACTTTATTCAATTTTAAAAGCAAATGAAGGTTCCAGACAAAGCTTTGACCCTATAACAAAGCAAGTATGTCCAACTTTAAATCAAATTGCAAAAGTAGCCAACTTCTATTTGTCAGCACTGGCACGAGCACCCTCCACAAGCCTACCCACGTTTCTATTTTCTTCATCCATGTGGTATAAAAGAAAACCAATCTAGATTCCTTGATAAGCTTTATATGATCAAGTATTACAAATAGTCTCTACTGTATGCCAAAATTATTTTTGTGTTCTCTCCAGATAGCTTTACTGTAACAAATGGCAATGTTTATTCTGTGAGTTGTAAACAGCCAACCAATGTTCTGTATTATAGAAACCAATCTACCTGCAATTGAACAACCCACAGGTTCTAACCTGGAACTACTAGGAAAACAATCTGGATGCATTAGTCACAGCAAAATAAAGATATATCCAATAAGGAAATGATGTGAACGGCTACCCTAAAACGAGTTTTACCTTTCTTGAACCTATAGGCCTATCATTTAAGTCAATGACAGCAGCTGTGGCTTCATCCCGAGATTCAAAGGCCACCATGGCTTCACCTGTAGGCATACCTTTTTCATTGTATTTTAAACATACTGAACCTGGAATTACTTGATAACCATAAAAGAAATCTAATATTTCATCAATAGATACAGTAAAAGGCATGTTCTGCACCTTAATTATTGTAGGTCCTGGTTTTCCAGAGCTAGCTCCAAAACCAGGGGGACCCCCAATATGGATCGGGCCAGGCCCAGCCCCAGGCCCAAAGGCTGGAGGCCCACTCAAATGCCCAGGAACACTTCCAAGACCAGGGGGTCCACTTCCAAAACCAGGAGGAGCATTTAAACTACCTGGGCCATTTCCAAAGTTCTGAGGGATCCCTGCAAATCCTGATGGACCACTTATATTATTTGGTGCACCTCCAAAACCTGGAACTTCCAGTCCTAAGCCAGGCAAACCACTATTTCCAACCGAAGGCAGAACTGGCCTAACATCACCAAAGCCACCTCCTAATCCTGGAGGTGGGAGCGGTGGTCCAAAGGCATTGGGCCCACCAAAATTACCCGGGAAGTTAAACGGTGGCCCATTATTGGCCTCCTTTGATCCTACAGTCAAGAAAACATGCTCTTCTCCTCCTGCACTGGGGATGCCAGCACCAGGTATTGCTGGACCAGGTATTGTGGGACCAGGCATTGCGGGACCAGGCATTGCAGGACCAGGCATTGCAGGTCCAGGCATTGCGGGACCAGGTATTGCGGGACCAGGCATTGCGGGACCAGGCATCGCAGGACCGGGTATTCCGGCACCGGGTATTCCGGTACCAGGTAATCCGGCATTGGGTATTCCAGGACCAGGTATTCCGGGACCGGGTATTCCGGCACCAGGCATTCCAGAGCCGGGCATCCCAGCACCGGGCATTCCAGCAGCAGGCATACCTGCACTAGGCATTCCAGCACCTGGTATTCCAGCACTGGGTATTCCAGCAGTGGGAATTGCAGCAGTGGGTATCCCTGCACTAGGTATCACTGGTACTGCAGGATTACCTGGAACAGGTATCTTTAAGCCCTTTTTTCCTTGGACTGGGGGATTTTTCTCAATCTCTCTCATATCTTCTAGGGTAACTATATGAACAAAAGCTTCTCTCCCATTCAGCTTTTTACGGTGTAAGTGTTCAGATTTATGTGCATCGTCTTCAGTTTTAAATTGAACCAATGCTTGCCCTAGACCTTGCCCATTGTTATCGACAAGAACATGTACAGCATTCTCATCCACCGGAATTCCTTCTAGGAACTGAAGAACATCCATCTTGGTAATGCTGAATGGAATGTTTGTTATATGGGCACAGACTTTGGCAGAACTGACTTCCCCCTCCGGATTTAACACCATTTCCCTCTGGTCATAGCTGAAGTTCTGAAGTCGTTTTCGAATCATATCTATCTTTTCTAGCATACCTTTCTTAGTTATTGGATGAACTTGAATAAAGCGATTGCCCATGTATTGTTTATGACGACAGAGAGCAGCCTTATAGTCAGCATCATTCCTGAATTCTACAAAGCCTTCACCAGTTGCTTTCCCATTGGGTCCATAAGCTATATAAATACTATCTTCCACAATATCCAACTTCTTAAAAAAATCAATGACATGTTTGTTTTCTGCTTCAAATGGTAGCCCTTTCAAGTAAACACAAAAACCAGCCTCATGTGGTGATCTTGATCTTGATCTTTTCTGCCCACTGGGTGATTTTGACCTTGGAAGTGTCTGTGGAGGAGGGTGGGCTTGTCCAGAAGGCCCCATACTTTGCTTAAAAGTGATATGACCTCCAGCAGCTACCCACTGTCTCTCTGTGGCTGGACTGACTTCCACATAGCGTTGTATCATCAGCATTCTGTTCCGTTTCAAAGCTTCAAATGTATCTTGAGGGGAGAGAAACTTAACCAATCCATTCCCATTATTTCGACCTACATGATCTTTTAACAAATGTACTGCATCAACTCGGAGCCCATGGAAAAACTCTCTGACATCATTCTCCATTGCAGAAAAGGGCATTCCATGTACACTCACGTACAGATCATCAGGGTTGATGGGAAGAGACTTCACGTTGCTTTGAGAGTTCATCTGTATAGGGTTAACAGGATTTAATGGACCCAGAAACACAGGGTTCAGATTATTGTTCAGACCCATAGGCGCTCCAGAGCCATTCATTCCAGCAGGAAGAGGTGCCACAGGTGGTGGATTCAAGGGTGGCATGCCTGACATGGGAGGCAATGTAGTCAGAGGTGGCACAGAAGGGACTGGGGGAATGGGAGGAACAGGTGGCACGGGAGGCAATGTTGGTACCGGAGGAGGAACTGGTATTGGGGGAATGGATGGCAGCGGTGGCAAAGAGGGCATCGCTGGGATTGGAGGAATTGGTGGTGGTGGGACTGTGTTCATTGGAGAAGCTGAACTCGGAACGGTTGAGCTGAATGTTGGACTCCCAAAAGAAGTCCCCATACTTGGAGGAGCAGTTCCTACGCTGGCTGTGGAAAATGTCTGTATGTTTTTGTTGCTCTCATGAACAGAAGTGGTAGCAGTTACTACACTTGGCGAAGGATTATTAAAGTTGGGTACTGTTGCTGGCAAGTTTACCCTGCTGCTCATCCCTGAGCTAGGTGGTGGTCCTGATCTACTAGCATTTGCTGGTGGTATATCTAAGTTGGCAGTTTCAAAACGCCTACGACTCAGTTCAATCATATTCTGCATTTCTGTTTTACTACTCAATAATAGTGTTACTTTTGACCCTTTAATTGTACCACCTGTGCGCATCATACCAAGCCTTGCATCTTCATCAGTGGCAAAAACGATGAAAGCCTCACCCAGTTCACCCCCTACAATATGCACGCCCCCATCGGGGATGGTCAATCCAGAGAAGAAGTGGCGAATGTCCATGGTCCCCGCCACAATTGGGAGACCTTGCAAACGGATGACCACAGCCATGCTGCGCTGAAACCACACACACCTGCAGATGAGAAAAGGCAACGGCCATGTCAGACTCCTTATTATTTTACCAAGTTTTTAGTTGCAAGAATGACCAGCTACCACATTATCCCACAAACATTCCCGCAAACTATTACAATGTCTTTAATTTAGATAATTCAAAGATCTGAACAATTTCAACGTCTAAAGGCTTTCATTTTGGCAATAGTTAAAAAGAAGTTCAATTTAATACTCAAAAGATCCAGGAAAAACTGAGAACAGTAAAGTCAAAATAAGTACTTAGATTACTAAGCCTTCAGATTTAAAATAAATGTGCAAAAATCTATGGGAAGAATCAGGCAAATGATGCATCAAAATTAATATTTAAAATTGATTTAGAATCTTCTATATAAATTTTATAATTTCATAGTTATCAGTGACATCTTTTAAGGCTCAATCTCAAAAGCCAGAAGAAAGAAACCCGGAATGTTCTGGATTACAAATTCCTAACAATAAAGTAGGTTCATATCTTGAATGGAATCAGGGTATGACTAGCATTTAAATACTGATCCCCAATTCAATCCTTAGCACAAGAAATTTCAAATGATGACAGACTCCATATTTCAGAGTACAGCTTTTCAATACGTTTTATAGTTTTATTAAAAGAAAGAACTGTCTGAGGATGCAGAGATGATTCACTGGGTAAGAACTTGCTGTATGTACAATCATAAGAACATGAGTTCTATTCCCAGCATCCAAGTGTGTATGGCTACATATTTCAGAAACCCTAGCTGGAAGCTCCAGCTGGAAGTCTAATTCCAAGTATAATGAAAGGTACTCAAGATAAGGCACAGAATGATAGAACACCTGACATCCTCTTCCAGCCTTTGCCTATACACAGGCTCACATATGTGATCATGCACACACGCATACACATGCATGTGGGCGCTCTCGTGCGCACTCTCTCTCATTTTCTCTTTCTGGATTTACTATAAGCAAAGTTAACACATACTAAGATTCCAAAGAAACACTAAATAGAATAGCAAAAATCCTAAGTTAACCTATATTTATTGTCCTAAAGTAGAACCTATTACACCACTATTCACCATGGCTATTAGACCAAAACTCTGGTCCAGTGACTCTACTAAATCTTGCTTTAAAAAAAGACAACTAGGGCCAGGCGTGGTAGAATAGCCTTTAATTCCAGGCCAACTTCTCTGAGTTTGAAGTCATTCTGCTCTATAGAACTCCAGGGCAGTGAGGGCTTCATAAGTGAGACTTAGTCTCAAAGAAACAAATGAACAAAATAGGGGTTAGGAACATAGATCAGTTGGTAGAATGTTTGCCTAGCACTCATAAAGCTCACGAATCCATCCCCAATAACACAGATGCTCAGTATGGCAGTGATATAAATTACCCCAGTATTTGAATTGAGGCAAGAGGATCTGGAATTAAAGACCAAGATCACAAATGATACAGATTAATGCATAATACACTATTAGAGCCCTCCAACCTAACTTAACTCCTGTTGAATTGCTGGCTGTTCACTATCTCTTTACAGAGCAAAATCTGTCTCAAAAAAATAAAGGAGGAGAGGAAGAGGGCCTCAGTGAGATAGTTTAACTTCTTAATAAATACTTAAGAGTTCCATCCCTAGGACCCAAACACTGAAGAGAATCCTCTCCCTCCCCCTCTCTCTTTCCCTCTCTCCCTCCCCCTCTCTCTCTCCCCCAACCCCCCCTCACACACAGAGACACACATACCATACAAATAAATAACTATAAAATGACACTGATAATAATAGGGTTCAGCTGGAAAAATGGCTGAGCACCCTCATAGTAGCTCACAACCACTTCTAACTCATTTCCAGATCTAATGCCCTTTCCTGTCCTCCACAGGCACCAAGGCACATATAGTATGTATACATACATACATACATAGCAAACTATTTATATATGTAAAATAAATCAATATTATAACTAATACTAATGGCAGCACTTTGGAGGCAGAGGCAGACAAATCTGGCTATGGGGACATTCACCTTTAATCCCAGCACCCAGGAGGCAGAGGAAAACATATGTCTGTGAGTCTGAGAACAGCCTCCAGGCCAGCTAGAGCTATATAGTGAGACACTGTCTCAAAACACAAAAAGTAGTAACAACATGGGCTGGAAATGTAGCTTAGTTGGTGCTTGCATGGTATCCATGAGGCTCTGAGTTCAATCCCAGCACCTCATAAACTGGGCACGGAGGCATATGCTTATAAATCCTATCACTATTAGTTACAGAATGACCAGTTCAAAGTCATTCTTGGCTACATAACCAATTTAAGACCAGCCTCAGATACATGAGACTATTTTAAAAATATTAAGAGGGCTTGGAGTGATGGTTCAGTGGTTAAGATCACTTGTTTCTAAGTGGACCCAGGTTAAGTTTTCAACATCCATGTAGTGACTCACAACCACCTATTACTCCACTTCCAGGGGCTCCAATACTTTCTTCTGGCCTTGCCAGGTACATACACATACATGTAGACAACCACTCATACACATGAAATCAAAATAAACTAGCTCAGCAGTTAAGAGCTCAGACTGCTCTTCTAGGGAATCTGAGTTCAGTTATAAGCACCATATTAGAGGCTTAAAGTGGCTTTTTAACTCCAGCTCCAGGGGATCTAACTCCTCTGGTTTGCACAAGTACCTGCACTCACATACATATACTCACACAAAGACACGCACACACTCATAATTACATCTTAAAAACAATAATTTTAATATTTTAAGAGAAATCTTAAAGAAGTCTCTCCCAGGTTTGAATTTGATTTCAATATTTCCATTTCTCTGTTTGTTTGTTGTTCCTGTTGCCATTGTAGTACCTGGCAGCATTACCATTTCAATCTTAACTGCTTCTACATTTTTTTGCAAAAAAATGGGAATCAAAATTTGGGGATTGGGAAAATGACAATTTGAAACTAATATGATCAATCAAGTTTTAAATATAAACCTATTAAGCTGGTTCTGAGTGCTCAGGGAAATTTTAATTATTTGAGATTTGGTTTAATAATTTCTCAAATAAGGACATTAGAAGGAACAAGGCTTCCTGCTATAAGCTCTAAGACACAAATAAATGGAAGAAATTCTTCAATGTCAAATACTGTAAGAACTCCAATTTAATATAAAATCTAATATCAACAATATAATTACAATATACAAAATAGAAATATATTGTTTAGTTTTGATAGTTGTTTTGGTTTTCTTTTTTGTTTCTCAACACATAATTCCCCTTATCTTTTGTTTATTTTGAAATATGTTCTTACTATGTAACACTGGAACTCCCTAAGGAGTAGCCTATCCTCCAGAAATCTGCCTGCCTCTGCCTCTGCCTCTTGCTCTTGAGTGCTGGGATTCAAAGGTGTGCACTCGGTAGCCTAAAACAACAACACTCATCTCATTGTTTAGTACACCTGAAAAACTATAACAAACCAAACAGCCAAATTACATATTTAGAATTTTTCCTTCCTACCTCCCTAGCGCTTGGATGTGCTACCCCAGGTCCAATTAATGTTATACTGCAGATTGAATCAGAGCTTTGTGTTTGTTAAGCAAACTCTACCAACTGATTTCATAAGCTTACAATTATATACAAAGACAAACAACCTTCAAATGTAACCAAGAATGATGGATTAATACTAGATATGGAGGTGGGGTGAGTGAATAAAGCTTTCTTAGCTATGGTCTGTAAGACTCAACGGGGGCTGGTGAGAAGGCTCAAGTAACCTGAATTCAATCCCTGGAGTCCACCTGGGAAAAACAACTGGCTTATGCAACCTTCCCTATGACCTCCACAAGTGTGTCACTGCAAAGCTAGTTCGTATAAATAGAAACACACACACACAAAACTACTAAAAAAAAAAAAAAAAAAAACAACAAAGATCATCACCAATAGACCTTCTCAATTTTCTATTTAGCATTGCAATATGGAAGTATATCAGCACATTTACAAGTAACTGAGTCAAATTCACATTCCTTATTGAAGCTGAAACATGTTTATCATGTAAGTAACCAAATCATGATGGCACTATGGTCAACTTCAAAAAATGTTTCATCACTTTCTATGCGAGTAATGTAGGTAAGCCAGGTATTCAAAATCTAAGAATAATTGCATTAGTTTATAACTTACAAAATGAGAACTTAAAATGGTCCCAAGAACACAAGCCTAAATTATATTCATGTAAGTTTCTGTGCCATACTGCTAAGAGACTTACTGAAAGTACCCAGTGAATGAAAACATCCCAAATATTAATAACCTAAGATTGCCAGTTAGGAAAGGGCTGGATGATTAAATCAAGCAGAGTACAGGATCTACTCTTAAACCCATCTTAAGAAGAAACAGTTGTTAGGTTCCGAAAAATATAAAGAAATATCTATTATTCTGTTACTAAGTACTTGGTTGAAAGCAAATCTTAACCTATTCTGAGTCTAGCTTGGCCCCTCAAACAAAAGGTTAAATTCAACTGCTAAGGTCTAAAATTTGTGCTGTACAAACTATTACCTAACATCTACAGCTGTATCTCTAGGACTGCAAGTAACCATGCCAGGAAGCATTGGAATCTATCATCCATCATAATGCTATGGGGGATGGCGCGTGAACTCACTACCTAGTAATAAGAAATGTACAGATAAATAAAACACTCTCAGGAAACAACTATTCATCCCACTCTCATCCCTCAGTAAACACACACGCAAACACACACAGAGTTTACTACACCTATTTTCATACTGCTTAAGGTATCGCATTTTATTTTGTATAAAAATGAACCTATTCAAAATCTCTTACCTTGTAAAACAAGAGATGTATTTTCTTAAGAAGTAGAGGCCAAGTCAATCCTGTGGGCAACCAATTAAAACCAACTTTTAGACTGCAATAAAGAATAAATGAAGGCAAAAATCAATGCAGGAAACAACACGCACAGGCCACACTGAACTGTACATTATGAAGAAGAGTCTGAAACCAGCAGAGTATTTCATAAGAATGTATAATTTTGTTTTTTAAGGAAAGAGACACCAAAATCCCAAACAAATTCTTAATTTGATGTTGCTTTCAAGTCTGAAAATCATTCTATCAAGAAAATGCCATCAGTTTTATCAAGAATATGCTATAAAATAGCCAAAAAATAAATTTAAAAACAGTACAAAAGATCAACTTCTCAACTTCAGATGATAATTGCTTTGTCACTTAACATTTATACAATCCTGAAAATTCCACAAGTCTATCAACAACTTCTCACCAAACTTCTAAAGAAGCAACACAATAACAATTCATGGACAACCGTCATCAATGTGGGACGCTCACAGACATCACTGCAATGCCTCTTTGAAATAGATTACCTCTGCATCATAATATTATAGATCACAAAACACAATTGAAATACAAATTCAAACTCTAAGCACTAATTCCACTGGTATTCAACACATTAAGGGAGATTTCTCTGAATGTAATTCCCAAAAAAAAAAAAAAAAAAAAAACTTGTTTAAAAAGTATCTAAAGCACAACTGTAACCCCAGCACTCCAGAAGCAGAAGCTGAAATACTACTATTAAGCCTAGACCAGCCTGGGCTACATACTAAGTTCTGAGTCCAACCTAGGCCAACAACAAATCCGTCTCAAAAACAAAGTATTTTACAGGCAAATGTCTTAATATATAATGATACTTTCCAAAGCACAAACAGGTAACAGGGTACTTATCTTTCAAGGTAATTTTTTCCAAACTAGTGACGTTATTAACAATTTACAAGCAATATATACACCAAACAATTAACCATATTTTTCTTTTAACTTTAATTTCTATGTGTACAGGTTTTGGTCCGTATTTATATCTGTGCACCATGTCCATGCCTGGGAGCCCAGAGCCCAAAAGAGAGCTTCGGATTCACTGGGACTGCTATTACAGACAGTTATAGGCCACCATGTGGGTGCTGAGAAACAAACTTAGATCCTCTCAAAGAGCAACCAATGTTCTTAACTCCTGAGCCCTCTCTCTAGCATTATAATTATACTTAAAAGGTCATTTTAAAATGTACATTCACTTGTTTTTTTTTTTTCCTTTTTTTTTTTGGTTTTTCGAGACAGGGTTTCTCTGTGTAGCCCTGGCTGCCCTGGACTCACTCTGTAGACCAGGCTGCCCTCGAACTCAGAAATCCACCTGCCTCTGCCTCCCAAGTGCTGGGATTAAAGGCGTGCGCCACCACCGCCTGGCGTACATTCACTTTTTAACCTTTACTGGTGGGTAGTGTAATATAGCAGTCACAGACTGAACATAAACCTAACACATTTTAGGTAAATATTCTACTACTGAGCTCTACCCTCAGCTTAATATTATATTTTTAATTTATTATATGTACATGTTTTATGTATGTATATAGTGTGCAAATGTGTGCATGCCACCAAATGCATATGGAGGTCAGAATACAACTCTGAAAAGTTTGTTCTCACCCTCTACCATGTGGGTTGTAGGGTTAGAACTCAGACTATTATGGCTGGCATCAAGTAGAGACATTTTATCAGCCCAATTCTACTTATTAAATCAGGCTGGTGATCCTCCTGGCTCAAATACACTAGTTTATTTGTTTTCGTTTTGGAGACAAGTCTCAGGCAACCCAAACTAGCCTCAAACTCAGTAAGCAGATGAGGCTGGCCTTTATTGACCCTCCTGTCTCTATCCCTCAAGTGCTAGCAGGGTGCAGGTATCTGCCACCATGATCCACTGAAAGGTGTGATTTGTCCTGGGGGAAGGTCTCACTCACACTGTAGTTCATGCTGGCATTATAGGCATGTGACATAATTTTTAAAAATAGTTATTTAACAAAAAAAAAAATCTATGTGCTTGTGTAAGTCAGAGGAGAATCTTGGGTCTAGTACTTGCCATCTTCCACCTTAAGAAAGGCCTTCTTTTTTGTTTTTTTGACTGCAATACACCAGGTGAACTTTGGCTGGCCCGGTGAACTTCCCAGGATTCTGTCTCTATCACCCAGCTCCTCAGAGAAGCACTGGGCTTGCAGGTGTGCACTTCTTTTTTACATAGATTCTAGGGGTCCTCATGACCCATTAAACCACTGTCTCAGACAGTCATTTCTAAATTCAGAGAATGAGAAAAAAAAACCTGCCACTGTCTGGTACTAAGATTAGCAACAGAACTACTTATCTGAATGATACTCACTTTGTTAATATTCTTTGAAATCAAGTAAGCCACAGTAATAATTTTTATCACCAAAAAGTAAAACAAATTTTTACAAATTCTGTTATTCTAAACTTGTCTAATGGACAAAGCAAAATTATCCTAACAATTTAACATATTATATAAAAGTGAGTTTTGAAACAAAAACCCAAGCTTTTACAAGGCCAGAGCACTGTAGTAATCCTTACCATGTTGTATACAAATCTACCCTAATACAAATTTTTGTCAACTATTATTGTGTACATATTATGATGTGTATGTATGCACAAGTGCCAAACAGCACTGTGTAGAGGTAAGACAACAACTCTGTGGAGTCTTTCTTTACTTCCTGGATGTGTGATCCAGGGACCAAACTCAGGTCACCCAGACTTATGTGGCAAAAGCCTTTACCTTCTGAACAACCTAAACAGCTGTTTTCTTAAACTCTCCATTTAATTACATTTATTTCATTAGTATATTTGTGTGTCACAGAAGCCACAGCATGTGTGTGGAAGTCAGAGGACAACTTGGAGACTCAATCCTCTCCTTCCACCCATGTAGGTCCTAGACACTGAAGCAAGACTGTCAAGTTTTATGGCATGTACCTTCACTCACTTGGAGCATCTCACAACCTAACCAAACTCTTGGTTCTTTGAGCCAGGAGTGGTGGCACTCACCTTTAATCCCAGCACTCGGGCAGAGACAGGTAGATCTGAGTCTGAGGCCAGCCTTGTCTAAAATGAGTTCCAGGACAACTACAGAGAGAAACTCTGTTTTGAAACAAACAAAAACAAAACCTGTATCTATCAGTTTCTGTAACTAATCACAAATGGAAATACAAAACAAAAAGTTTGCTTCAAATAATGTAATTATAATTGCAATAGTAAAAATCATTATTGCAACACTTATCCCTAACTATATAAAAGGTCAGCACTAGGAGCTAAGAACCAGGGTAATTTTCTAGTTAATTTTTGTGCTAAACATCTGGCGCCTATTGGAGATTCTAATGTGAAAGGTCTGGGACATCAGGGTGTAGTACTGTATTCCTGTAACCTCACTGCTTCAGGAGGCAAGAGGCAGGAGGATCCTGGGTCAGAATGGACTACACAGTGAATTCAGGTCCAACCAGGATGTAATGTAATGGGAACAGAAAAACCAAGTAGGAACAAAACAAAAGGTATGGGCCTAGGCATGTTGCCCACATATTAGAGAACTGAGTTTCCTAACTTTTTTCCCTTTCAGACATAAAAAGATACCCCACATCCATCCTGAAAAAGACAAATTTAGGCTAGCCAGTTACACTCAAGGTTCCAAAAAATTAACAGTAAGGAAAACTCTTACTATATTAAGAGATGCTGAAAGCCCAGCTGATCTCGGCAAATGTGTAGTTTAATTTCTGTGTTCAACTTACAGTACAGAATCACTCTACATACAAGAAACACCATCAGAAGCATCCCCTACCAAGGAAAAGTATACGCATTAAGGCTAAATACTAGCACCTTTTTTTTAACCAGTTTCAAAAATAAAACAGATGGAAACTGAGAACTGCAGCATTTTGTTTCAAATCTCACTTTGTAAAGACCAGCAATTTTTATTAGCTCAAAAAAATTATGCATTATTAAACATGTATGGATGTACTGCCTACATGCATCACACGCATACAGTATCGGCAGAGGACAGAAAGAAGGTACCTGGAACTGGCGTTATGGATGGCTATGGACTGCCATTTAAGTTCTGGGATTGAACCTTGGTTGTTTAGAAGAGTTCTCAGTCAGTGTTCTTAACTGCTGAGCTATCTCTCCAACCCCAAGATCACAAATTAACAGAAGTAGCACTGTTTAACCAGAGCCTGATTATTCCTATCTGTTCAAATGTGAGCTAGAGCCTAACTGAACACAGGATCCCAAATTTAAAAAATCTATCTCGCTCACCTAAAGTTCTGGTAAACTTTAGAAGGCCATGACTAAAACAATTTATATATTTAAAAAAAAAAAAAAAAAAGGAGATAAGGGATGACTATACTCCTTTAATCCCAGGACTTAAGGAGGCAGAGGCAGGTGGATTTCTGAGTTCCAGGCCAGCCTGGTCTACACAGTAAGTTCCAGGACAGAGAGGGATATACAGAGAAACCCTGTCTCGGAAAAAAAAAATCTTGACCCAAATGTGGCTTTAAGTCCAAAGCATGGAGGCAGGGGCAGGTAGATCTCTGGAGTTTGAGGCCAGTCTTGTTCCATGATAATCAGGGGCAGGCAATGAGACCCTGTCTCAAAAAAAAAAAATAGTGATAGTAATAATAGTAATAATAATATAAAAATAAAAAAGTTTCTATAGCTAGACATGCTGCACATGTAATACTAGCACTTAAGAGGCAGAGGGACAAAGAGTAAGAGTTTGAAGTTGGCCTGGACTACAACAGAGTCTGTCTTATAAGCAAACTTTATCTACATATAAACTATAGAGACAGACAAGGAGAAAATTGGCCACTGATCCATAGATATCGTTCAGAAAACCTAAAACAACAAGCTTGCTCGTTTAGTGTCCATTTTCCACTTCATTTCCTAACAGATGTTGCTTCAGCACAACAGAAACCAGATACAAACATAAGTATTTGCATATTGACAAGATAAACTTATTTTACTAGCCATTTCAATTATTTGAAACTCCAAAGTAAAATGTCTATCAACAAACCTTTAAGTTACAAAGAAAAGGAACAAACTAAAACTCCAGTCTTTATCTGGCAATAAACACTGAGAAAGTAAATTTTCATTTTGTAAAGTCATCAACCTTTACTTGACAGGAAACAGAGTAAAGTAGAACAACACACTTAAGATCCAAAAGAAACAAAAATCCCAACAATCCCTTAAATGTTCACCTCAGAGACCAGCAACAAGCTCTATTACAACAGGCACAATGTTATCAGCAGTGTAATCCCATCACCAAAGAAACCATGAAATCACAGCTTCACCCCCTTGAATTTGCCCCCATCACCAGATAAAACACACTTCAGATCCTGGGACCATCCTTATAAACACATTTTTCTGACACTGATATAATGTATAATGCTAAATGTTCATGTTTTTAAACTTCTCATTTAGTACTCAGGCAGCAAATCAAGACATTTGTAAATAAGATGTTCCTCCTGCCAAAAAAAATTTAATAGTTATTCCTGATATCAACAAAAATATCCTTTTTATTCATTTATACTTCAAAATAAAAATATTACTTCTAGCCTAACTAACCACATCTACTTTCACTATGGCTTTTAGTCTTAAAAGCTGGCTTTAAGCTTAAAACTCTGCAAACCATAGGTACATAGGTGGTTGGCAGTAAAGCCGCTACAACTACAAGCAAAATTTTCTGTTTATTCTGCCTAAAACTTTTAGTGAGCATTCGTTTTTATGAGTATTTATTAAGAATATGTACACTAGAGGGCTGAAGAGTCTGCTGAGTGGTTAAGATCACTGGCTGCTCCTCTAGAGTATCCATGTTTGACTCCCAGCACCCACATGGCAGCTCACAACCTTCTTTAACTCCAGCTGCAAGGGATCTGACACCCTCTTCTGACCTCTGAAGACACCAGGCATAAATACAGGCAAAATACCCATACACTTCAAAATATTGAAGGCTAGGTTTTAGATTTTAAAGTGGACTCTGCATTTTAGAGGGAGATTTAGAAATTAGGATACCCAGGCTATACAGAGAAACTCGAAAAACAAAAACAAAAACAAAAAAAAGAAAGAAAGAAATTAGTATACAATGTGCAACTAATTACTAATGACATTTTCAGGAAAAAAAATCACTTATTCAAACTAAATATCAAAAGCCAACTGTTACCAGTGACTCCATCAGCTTAAGAGTTCAATGTCAGCCTAAGCTATGATCCTATGGCCAATGAGGAACAACCAACCAAACCTCCAAGAATCACGCAGTGGAGCGGCTCTCTGCAAACTCAAGCTGGACTATCACGACTGGCACTGGTTTTCTAGCATCTGCCCACAGTATAAAACACAAGCATAATGAAATTTTACACCTAAAAACTACCAAGAAGTCCCGACCGTTCAATATGTAGTCAATCTAAACATTCACATGTCACAAAGGGGTAAAAGAAGCCTGAAGTGTATTGCTAGTAGCCTCAACAGTAACCACCACAGTGGTTTGATGTCCACAGATCTGAACATAATTATGTATTACAATCCATAGTGACCAACATTTAATCAAGCATAAGGTGATATAAAAATGTAACACGTTTTGATAAACTACCCAATACACACTAAGCACAGCCTTGTGAACCCACCTAAACACAAACATTTCATTTCCTTCACAAACTATCTTTGAAGTTATGTTTACAGTTCTTCTACAGTCACTTTCTACTAATCCAAGTCTCCACCTCATCAAAAGCAACACGTTTCAAAAACAAGTACACCAGTCTTATATATCTATTTTTTTAAATAAAGATTTTTGTAGGATTTTTTCCAGCTGCAAACACTCTTTAACACTTTAACAGTATACAGTGGTTAACAAGATCCCAGACAATGTTTGTTTCTAAGACTTAAGTTCGCCAAAAATTACACCTCAAACTATTCAAAAAGCTCTGAGAGAAATAGTCCACTCAGCTCAGTCTCTCCCTAGTTTTTTCCCACCAGGTTATATAATAGATTCGCATCATCTTAAAGGACACAATAAAATGGATCCTGCCAACTGCACAGATTCAGTCATCTCTGAACCTAGGAGCCAAGGCTTTAGGACCCAGAATACTTCTGCAACACAGTCTAATTCTCTACTTTATCTACCAGAATGAATGAATATTTAGAACTTGAATTAACCCTAGGTGGACCACATGGAACTCCTTAGAACTTTCACTATAAAACACACACTTGGGCCCACTCGCTCAACACGGGGACCTCAACCTGCTCTGTTAGTCCATACCCCAATACGGAACTGGAGATTCCTAGATGCCTTCCCTTCTATTTTACGCGGCTGCAAAGTAGCGCTGTCAACTTTCAGACAGACAGTAAGATATCTAAGGCACCCATCCTTCCTCCCTGTAACTTCCTAAGATGCAGTAAGGTGCTGCAGATAGCAGTCCCTTCCCTACTTGGGAACCAAGGACCAGCCATCCTATCTACAATTCTCCAATATTTCACTCCTCTACCTACAGGGCGGCTCCAATTACCTACACTCCTTAGGAAACCCCTCCTCAGCGCTGGACCTAGGAAGCACTTCGCTGCAACTCCCTGCACCTTCAGGCTCGAAGGCGACCAGATCCCGGCCTCCCAGGAGACTTTCCTCCCACTAGGTGGTTCCCTAATGTAGTCCCCTTTTGCAGGTCATAGGCCACCGGGACCTCTTCACTTCGGGGCAGAGGTGAGAGTTAAAACCTCGTTCCCGCTTAAAGCCAACGAAACCTTCCCCACTCTGCGTGCAGACGTTTTCATCGCAATCCCTCAACCCGGTAGTTCGCAGGCCGCGAGGCCACCGAGTGCTGCCCACTTCCCCTCTCAGGACCACCAGGGGGTCCCCGCTAAGGCCTCGCTCCCACTTCGGCACGCAGACTCCACCTCTCTCATCCTCGGAGACCGCGGAGCGTGAGCGGAGCCCCAGGACCCCCGCAGCCCCGCCGCGACCCTTTGTGTAGGGCGCTCGCGGCCGCGGGCGCAGAGGCCTGGGAAGGCCCCGCCCCGAGGCACCTAGGAGGCGGCTCGAGCCCCGCACAGCCCCGCCCGTTCCGGGGCTGCGGGAGTCTTACCGGGGAGAGCTTGCGCGGCACCAGAACCCAGACCCGAGTTACCCCCCGCGCGAGTGCCTCAGCCCTGCGGCCGACAGCCCCAGCCCGAACGGCTTTCCCGGAGACCACTGCAGCCAACAACTCCGCTGCCGCTTCACAAAATGGCCGCCCGCCCGCTCCGCCGCTCCGCGTTCCCTGAGTGGGCGGAGCGCCGCTGCGACGTCACCTAGTGGGAGACGCAGGCGCGCTGAGGGTTTGAGGTGGAGGGGGAAACCTCGGAAGTTGCAGGTATTTGTGGTAAGCCCGGCTATTTAATGGCTGTTTGCAAAGTCAGGCCTGAAGCTATTGTCCAAGGTTCGTTGCAGAGTTTTTTTGTACAGGTTCCTTTGGCTCTTGGAGGCCCCGTGAAAGGAGGGAAACAGTGCCTACACTGCAGAACTGTCTTGATTAAACGCACCACCAAGCAAAAGCTTGATTTTTTTTTTCTTTTTTTAACGTATGTGAATACACTATCTCTGTCAGACACACCAGAAGAGGGCATCAGATCTCATTACAAATAGTTATGAGCCACCATGTGGTTGGTGGGAATTGAACTCAGGACCTCTGGAAGAGCAGACAGTGCTCTTAACCACTGAGCCATCTCCCCAGCCTGCTTGATCTTTTTTTGACTTTTGAAAATATTCTGCCTTGGAGCTGGAGAGATGGCTTAAAGGTTAAAAGCTCATTCATACTGCTCTTCCTGAGGTCTTGAATTCTACGAACTACATAACCTCCTGTAACTCCACCTACACTCATATGCACAAACTCTCACACAGAGACATTAATAAAAATAAAATGAAAATAAATATAAAAATAAATATAAAAAGAAGTAAAATATCTTTCTATCTCTCCTGATGGCCCATATAATAATCCCCAGAATTTGATTATACAGGAAGTCCTAGGCTCTACCAAACTCCATTCCTTGATTTTGCGTGTGTGTGTGTATGTGTGTGTGTGTGTGTGTGTGTGTATGTATAAGAAAGAAGAGGGGAGAGGGGGGAGGGGAAGGAGGAAAGAGAAAGAGAGAGAGAGAGATTGATTTGCTTGCTTTAATTCTCCTGGAATTAAAGGTTTGTACTTCTTTGCCTGGGCCTATGCCTTAAGATCAGGATCAAAAGCCTGTGTCTTCCATTCTACATTAAAAGTCCAAGTGAAGTCAATAACCCAATAATAATAACACCTAATATGATATGACTATTCTTCAATGGCAAACAAACAATAAGCTTAGCTGGGTGGGATCTTGCCACAAAGTCCCCACTCTCTTAATCTCTTTATCTCCTTAAACACAGGATTCAGCTCCATTTTATTTCCTGATGCCCCTTTATTACTGGAACTATACATTTTATATTTTTTCCTTTCTTAGCTTGCTACACTTGCTCAAAATCCTCTTCATGAGACTTACCCAGAGAACAAAGTCTATGCTGGGCTTTTTTGAGACTTCCTTTGTCAATAGAATTAGTATAAATTTACCTTAGCCTCAGGTAAACTCTTCACACAAGGGCACAAAGCACCATATTCTTCACCAAAATACCCCAAGAACAGTCTCTAAGCCACATACTGAAATCCTTCTCCATTGAAACCTCTTGGGCCAGTCTACATGTAAGGAGCAGGCCCTTAAACAGGACCAACTCCATTTTGTAATAGGAAACTTGTAAGACATGTCTGGACATGTCTGGTACTTGTAAAGGCAAGTCTGGAAATGAAGCTGTGCTGAGATAACCAGACACGAGTGGTTATCTGCCATGTACGTCAAGAGTAACTCCAAATTCAGCATAAAAGAGGAGCCCGTCCAGAGCACTTCATCACACTTGTAGCCATGACTAGCCAATGTGATCCTCCAGACAAAGCCTCCTCAGCACCAGATCATCAAAGAGTTAACTGAGAGACCTATGCCTCCAACTTCAGGGCTAAGGGACTTCAAACCGAGAGACCAGAGCCTCCAGCTTCTTCCTGGTCAAGCACCCTGCGAGGTCAAATTAGCAATTCAACTATCTGGAAGCTGCAGCCTGACCCCGCCTTCAAGGACTGGAACCTGTAACCTGACACCATCAAAAGGACTCAGGTCGCATAATCCATGAATGAATGATGTGCTTATTGCTATGCTTATTTCTTTGATAATTAGCAACTTTTTATGTGTGTTAATTGTGTATATTGTTAGAGGCAACCTATAGGAAAAGTGACAATATCTTGTTGTAGCAATAGCCTTAGCATTTGTGTTTGTGTTTGCTTGCTGTGCATTATCATTAAAGAAGTAACTGAATTCCACAAACTCTCTGTCTCTTGGCATACTCTCTTCCCTCTCGAGGAGCTGATGATCTCACAGTCAAATCCAGATCCCTGAGTGGAGCAGGACCTGTCGCTCCTCTCCCCGCGGGGGATTCAAACCCCTTGCTCGTAATAGATAAGAGACCCTGCTCGAGATACTACACAATTCAAATCATACTCATCATGAATGTCTTCCATATTCCTACTAGGATGGCCCACTGAGCACCATTTAAAGCATTCCACTGCTTCCCAAATCCAAAGTCCCCAAATCCACATTCCTCCCAACAAAAGCATGGTCAGGCCTATCACAACAATACCCAACTGTAGCCGCCCGCGGCCACGAGTCGAACGGATTCACCTGAGAAGAGGGGCGGGAACGAAAGGAGGATGGAGAGCGAGGGAGAGAAGAGATGAAGCCAAGACAAAGTTCTCTCTGATCAAGGCTCAATGCTTTAATGTTCAGCTCTCAATTTAAAGGGAAAGACCCCGCCCGAATGCTTCTTAGTTTCAGCCAGGAGAGACAAGTGGGATAATCCATTCTTGGTCATGGGTCACCGCCAGAGATGTCTCAAGGCAAGCTCAGCCGGCAGTTCTTCTTTGAAGTTCCTGTAGCAGGCTGTAAGTGCAGCCAAGGTGGCTAGTTCCACCTAGGTCCTATTATTTGGTCTGTTGTGGTAAACAAGATCTCTCAGGCCTGCTCAAGGCTGGGGGAACGGCATACCCAACTCCTGGTACCAACTTCTGCCTTAGTTAGGGTTTTATTGCTGTGAACAGAAACCATGGCTGAGGCAACTCCTATAGGGACAACATTTAATTGTGGCTGGATGACATTTACAAAAGTTAAATCCATTAGCATCATGGAGGGAAGCATGGTGGCATCTAGGCAGACATGGTTCTGTAGAAGGAGCTGAGAGTTCTACATCTTGTTCTGATAGGAACCAGGAGAAGACTGACTAGTCCAGATGGGCAGAGCTTCGAAGCCCACCTCCACAGTGACACACTTCTTCCAACAAGGCCACACCTACTCCAACAAGGCCACACCTCCAAAGAGTGCCACTCCCTGGGCCAAGCACATACAAATCACCACATGGCCCAAGTGGTAGAGCAGCCTGCACAGCAGCCTTTGAAGAGCCTTCTCCTGTTCCAGGCCCCACACAAAGCTTGTAGCTTTCTGAGTCACTTGGTATATGGGACTGAGTAACACACCCAAGTGAGGAATGTGCTGTCTCCAGAATCCAAATAGACCTACTAAACACTGTACTTCATTCTTGGTGGTGGCGAGGGACAGGTGCAACAAGTTACTCTTCACTTTAGAAGCAATATCTATGCATGTCCCACACCACCGGATTCCTAAGAATTTCACTGGGGTAGATGGTCCTTGAATTTTGGTTGGATTTATTTCCCATCCTCTGATACGTATATGTATTACAAATGAGTACAAAGCGGTGGCTACTTCCTGCTCACACGGTCCAATCAGCATAATGTCATTAATATAACGCACCAATGTGATTTTTTTTTTTTTTTTGTGGAAGAGGCAGACAATCAAGATCCCTTTTAACTAAGTTATGACACAGGGCAGGAGAGTTAATATATCCTTGAGGCATAACTGTAAAGGTATACTGACGGCCTTGTCAACTGAAAGCAAGTTGCTTCTGGTGGTCCTTATGGGCAGGTACTGATAAGGCATTTGCCAGATCAATAGCAGCATACCAGGTACCAGGAGATGTGTTAATTTGCTTAAGTAAGGAAACTACATCTGGTGCAGCAGCTGCAATCAGAGTTCCTGGCTGATTTAGTTTTTGAAAGTCAACTGTCATCCTCAACGATCTGTTTCTGCACTGACCAGATAGGAGAGAGAGCTAAGGGGAGATGTGGGAACCACCACCCCTGCATCTTTCAAGTTCTTGATGGTGGCACTAATTTCTGCAATTCCTCCAGGAACACAATACTGTTTCTGATTCACTATTTTCTTTGGCAGAGGCAACTCTAAGGGCTTCCATTGAGCCTTCCAACCACAACAGCCCTCACTCCACAGGTCAGGGAACCAATGTGAGAATTCTGACAAATTCTAAGTATATCTACCACTTTATACATTCTGGACCTGGAAAAATGACCACAGGATGTGTTCTGGGACCTACTGGACCTACTGTGAGTCAGACATCAGCCAAATCTCCATCAATCACCTGGCCGCCATAAGCCCCTACTTTAACTGGAGGGCAACAATGTTTCTTGGGATCACCTGGGATCAGTGTCAGTTCAGAACCAGTAACCAACAGATCCTAGAAGGCCTGATTATTTTCTTTCCCCTAGTGTACAGTTATCCTTGTAAAAGGCCATAGGTCCCTCTGGGGAACAACTGGAGAAAGGCTAACAGTGAAATGGTTAGGTGTCTTATCGAGGTCATTCCTCAGGGGAACCTGGCTACTGCTTCATTCAAGGGGTTCATTCAAGGGATTCTGGAACTGCAAACTGGCTCGAGTCTGAAAATTGATTCACTGGCTAAGATTGCCTTTTGCCACGATTCAATGTAGCCTTCCTTTCATTTGATTGAGAATTTTTCTGCTTATATAGTTCAAACAGAAAAGAGGTAGTGGCCCAGATTAAAGGTGTGCCTTAAGATCTGGAGAGAAGTGTGTGTGTCTTCCAGCATTAAGATCTGGATCAAAACTTGTGTCTTCTGGCCTTAAGATCTAGGCCACAGGTGTACCTTCCATTTCTGGACTCCATTCCAGATACAGTCAAGTTGACATCACTAATAATAACAATAAGCCTACAGACCTACACATTTCATAAACATGTGTCTATGTGTGTGTTTATATCAAACACACACCACTTAGGGAGGCAGAGGCCTGGTCTACACAGCAAGTTACAGGGAAGCCAGGATTATATACAGTGACAGCCTGTCTCAAAAAACATGAAACCTACCCTTTCCATATACATACCTGTATATTTATATGTGTGCATATATAGCTATAGATACTAAAGTAATAAGGATTCAGCCTAGCACTTCAGGTGTGATTAGGTGTGTATGGTCTTTACAACTTGACAACTAAGCTACCCCACTGCACCTCTTGTGTATTTAGCTGTGTATGCAATTGGATGTGCAAATGTGTGTGCATCTGTGTTCATGTGTTCGGAGGCCAAAAGGCAATGTCAGGTGTCTTCCTTCATCTTTTTCCATCTTTTTTTTGTTGTTGTTGTTGTTGTTTTTTGAGACAGGGTTTCTCAGTGAGAGCACATGGTATATACAAGGTGCACTTATATAGATACATACAGGCAACACACTCACACACATAAAATGATTTTATAAAAAATGATTTTTTTAAAATGGCTTAATACCTAACAGCATTTGCTGCCCTTCCAGAGAACATAAGTTTGATTTCTAGTACCAACCCACACTGAACAACTCACAAGAGACTGGCAGCTCCAGAGGATCCAATGCCTCTGGGCCCTGGGAGCACCTGTATTCACATGCATAGACACATGTACATACTATAAGAAAAAGCACGGAAAAGGACAATTGAAAAATGAAATCCTAGAGATCTGCCAATAGCTTTTTAAATTTTAAATATGAAGAGTAGATTAAAGTGTAAAGCTGCAGGCTCGTTCTGCTCCTTTCTATGTAGGTCACCAAGCACTGCTCTCCATGGTGTGCTCACACATGGCCCGAACAGCTTCTTGAGGCCACCCATCATCACGGTTCTCCCTACTATTTCCTCAAAACACTCTTGTTTTTCCATAGCACTGTCCCACGTCTGACAGTCTCTATCTCTCCTCTAGTGTAAAAGCTGACGGAGGCCAGTGTGCCCTTCCTGATGCTATGAACCGGTGCATCCCAATACTCAGAATAAAATGTGTATCCTGGAAATCCTTTAAATTGTTGGGCGAAAGCAAGTGGACTGAATCGTCTGAGAAAGGCAGGTGGAAAGAAGTCTCCACAGTTCTCAAGTGCAGTTCTCCCTCAGACGCTCAAAAACTCACGGAATAGGAAGGGAAATGGGAATTTATTTCTTCAATCTTCAAATTAACAACATTGAATGAATTAAGCAAATTATTAGAATAGTGAGCGAGGTCATGGATATTACTACTAATATTAAAATCAAAAGAGAGAAAGGAAGATGGGACCACAAAGGAAACGAGACTTTAATACAACTTGCTGGTCTTCGGCTCAAGTCGATATAAGGAGATGTCTTTTGAAGCCACAAAAAAGGCTAAAATAAAGTTTGTTTATGCCAGTCCCTAATGGTGTCAGTCCAGCTGAGCAGGAAGAGTGAAGATTCGAATACTCACAGAGAAGCAGTCTTTGAACCTACGGCCTTCTTTCAGTTCCTCCATCTCCCCACAGGTAGTACTCCCCGTGGCAGTAGCATGGCAGTGCCTACAGACCTTCAGATAAGAATGGCCACACTAGACAAGAGAAGAGCTCCTGAGGAAGAATAGGGAAGATGTGCCTACAAAGGAGCCGAGGCTAGGAAAGATACTTCCTTCAATTTCTCACTTGAAAACTTTGTGTGGTGAAGTCACTGAAGAACTTCCGATCTGGTCTGAGCATGGACCACCTGCAGGTAGTGAGGTTCCTGGCTGTGTATGGATCAGGGAGGCTGGAGCAGGCAGGTCAGCAGACAGTCACAGCCCACTCCTCTAATGCTGGGTCCACTTGATGCTCTTGAGGTCAATGCCATCCTGCACCATCTCCCAGAGAGGACTGCCGAAGGAAGACAAGAGGCACCAAGTAGGTGAGGCTTAGACAGGAAGCAGCGGGTGAGCCTGCCCCTCAGGCCCAAGCAACCCTCTGCCTCCTTCCTTGTTGCTCATCTGCCCTTTGCCCAACAAGAGACAAACAAGGCTGTTCTAGCTTTTATAAATCCTGCTCAGTCCCAGGCTCTTTCTAAACTCCAGAATCAGGAAGACTATCTATTGCTTTAACCTTAGCTCTCAGGCATGAGCACCCACCCCTCTTATACAAGAAATGCTACTGAGAAGACTGTAGGTAATGACCTGCGGCCTGACTTACTTTGTGAGTGGTAGGAGTGATGACTATGACAAGTTCTTTTTTGCTTCTGCCACTGAAGATGAGACGCAGACACACACACACACACACACACACACACACACACACACACACACACACGGCAGCATCTTCTGCTGAGCTGAGCCTGACACCCAACTCCTGAACTTTGGCCTTTCATATCCCCAGTCAGTTTTCCTCAGTGTTACTGAATCCCACCCTTTGTTTTTGTTTCTCAGAAAAGCCCTCATGCACAGTCTTCCTGCTGCAGCCTGTGGGTCATTACGTCAGGAACCCACATCACCCCTGGTTTGAACTTTCTGTCTAAGGAAGGTGCTCTACCACTGACCTGTAACCTCAGCCTTCCACTGGCTTTTGCAGGGCTGAGGATCAAACCCAGGGCCTTTACTGATGATACATAAGCAACCTCTATGTTATATGCAAAAACCTAGTTTTTAAAACATATTCTGAAGAACAAGTAGCCAAGGAGGTCTACTTCCTTGCTTTGTGAAATCTTTACATCCTACAATCCCTTTACACTTGGGTTTCTGGCAGTATGAACACAGAGTCTTAGGACAAGAAAAGTGTCAGTGGTTCGGTGTCTTCCACAGAGTCTGCATGCAGGCACACACCTCATCTCCCGAAGTCGCTTGACATGCTGGATGCACTTCTCCACGGTGTAGTCCACCTCTTCCTCTGTAGTGAAGCGGCCGATTCCAAACCTGAGAGAACACAGAAGATCTCTACACCTGGCAGCAGGTTTGCTTTTTGTTTTTTTGACCAATACTCACTGAGACCCACTAAATAAAAGATAAAGAAAGGGCTAGGGGTATCGTTCAATAGTTAGAATTCTTGCTTAGCATGCATGAAGTCCTAGGTTCAATCCCTGACTGGATTGGTAGTACATCTCCAGCCCTTGAAAGGTAGACGCAGAGCAAGCAAAGTCACTCTCTGGCTACAGAGTTAACTGGAAGCCACCTGGGCTGCATGAAAACTACTGGAGCAAAAGAGGAAACACAGAGATGACAGACCTACTTTTCTAGGTAAAAGTTTCTGAGAACACAGCTTGAGGATCGGAACCCACTGACAAGTTTCCTACATCTACTGTAGACATCGTGGGCAGAGGATCTGAGTACAGAACTCAGGCATCTTCATCTTTATCAAGACTCAAGAGGAGGGCAGAGACACAGCTCAGCAGGAAGAGTGCTTGCCTAGCATGTATGACTCCCTCAAACTGCATAAGTCAGACATGGTGAACATATTCCTGTAATCTCAGCACTCTGGAGCAAAGACAGGAGGACAGAGTTCGAGACCAGCCTGAATTTCTGACAAGACCTTAACAAACCAGGAACACACCCCCACATGCTCATACCCCCCACATACAGCTGCCCCCACACACAGTTACACACACAACACACACATACACAAAAATATCCCCCACATTCATACACAAACGCCCAAATGCACACACTCACACACACATACGCAAAAACATTCCCCATACTCACACACATACTCAGAGTCATATACACAAATATCTACTCATACATACACAAAAACAAATGCACATCATACACATTCTCACACACACTCATATACACATACTCACATACATATACCCATGCATGACTCTCTCTCTCTCTCTCTCTCTCTCTCTGTCTCTCTTTGTCTGCCTGCCTCTCTTTTCTCTCTTCTCTCTCCTCTCTCCTCTCTCCTCTCTCCTC
>NW_021604695.1:734040-738027 GCF_004785775.1 Grammomys surdaster | reverse complement strand
GCATTTTGTCTAAGCTCCGCCCCACAGTTACCTGGCAACAGCCAGATATACCTGACTCACTATAAAAGGGGCTGTTTGCCCCCTCTTCTGTCTCTCTCTCTCTCTCTCTCTCTCTCTCTCTCTCTCTCTCTCTCTCTCTCTCTCTCTCTCTCTCTGTGCAGCTGAACTCACAGACCTGATAGAGGAGTGTGCTAAATCTTCATCTGTACCGATTGCTCTGAGGACATAAGAGGGCTCCAATGATGCGGAAGTGCAGGCACTAAGGATGGAGACATGATGCTTTTAGTCCACAGGACACACCAAGGGTCATGCTTCCCTGAAATCACACCAAAGGGACAGAAGAAACAGCCTGGAAATGTCATCGGGCCTGATGATGCCCTGTACATCCTGGGATGTAAACCAAGCTTCTCTGGTCCCTATAGATAACTTCCTGGACTAAGGACACTGTCAACGAGTGAAAGAGTATGACAGCCCACACACTGGACCTGACAAAACAGCCAGAGAAACTTCTGTAGCCAGGGCAGAAAATACAGTATGTAAGCCTGAGGACAGACAAACCCTTGGTGGCTTACATCAAAACTGTTAGCTCAACCCTGCAAAAGACATCTTCACTCAAGCATAGTAGTGAACACCTTTAATCCCAGCACTTAGGAGGCAGAGGCAGGAGGATCTCTGTTACTATGCCAACACTTGGTCTATACAGAGAATTTCAGGATGGCCAGAGCTACATAGAGAGATCTTGTCCCAAAACAAAAAAGTCACCAGTTTCTCTCTAAAGGGAAGCTGCTAGAATGGTAGCATCAGCCCATGGCCATCACCTAAAGTCTGAGCTTAGCCGTGATCAAGAGCTCTTGTCTTAGCCACACCAGGAAGCTCAGTGACACACAGGGTACCTGACAGGCAAGCTAGCGGTGCTGCCACAAATGCCTGTCTACGCCGTCTAACTCACCTCCCTGAGGACAAGGCAACATCCTTGAGTGCCATCAGCAGGCTCTCCCCTTCCACATATGCAAAGGAGAGGTTGATACAGCCTGAAGAAGAGAACACACAATGACAGTGCTCTGGGCCTCAACGTCTGCCAGAATGGAGACTGAGAGCTCAGGTACAGAGTGCCTACCATGAAGGAGACAAGGACAGCCAAAACAAACAAACAAACAAAAAACAAAAACAAAACAAAAAAACAAAAACCCTAGGTTCTGCAGGTAAAGCCCTTGCTGCAAGAGCCTGGTGACCTGGATTCTATCTCTGAAACCTAGGGGAGAGCGGGAAGAGAGAAGTCACTCCACAAGTGGATCATGGAGTCATGGAGGGCATACTCCAGCCTCACATAACAAAGAAAAACGGAACTGGGCACTGTGATGCATGCCTCTAATCCTAGCACTCAGGAGGCAGAGGCAGGTGGACATTCTCTGCATTCAAGGACAACCTGGTCTACAGAGTGAGTTCCAGGACAGCCATGGCTACACAGAGAAACCCTGTCTCACAAAACCAAAATAAATAAATAAATAAATAAAATTTAAAAAGCAGAAAGCAAAGCCGAAGAAGACTGAATGGGCGAGCCATACCAGGGTAGTGCTGTTTCGGGTCCCCGTTCATCACCACATCTGGAAGGTTCTTCATTATCTTCTGTATCAGTCGCTCGGCCAACTTTGAGATTCGCTTATGGTCGTACTGAGAAGGAGGCAGGGGAGAACGAGTACAGTGACCACCAATCAGCTCAGTAAACGGACTCCAGAAGCCCTTCTTCCCTACGCAGGAGTGACTGTGTATCACAGAGGCCCTTCTGTTGACCTGCTCTGTGTGGAGACCACTCTGTCTCCAGCACTGTGCACGGTGTCTGGTGTATAAAAGGTACACAGGTGCTGAACACAGGGTGCCAACAACCTACAGAAAAATGGACTGGTGACTACAAGCAGGGTATGAATGGGTTTTTTTTTTGTTGTTTTTTTTTTTTTTTGGCTTTTTCGAGACAGGGTTTCTCTGTGTAGCCCTAGCTGTCCTGGAACTCACTCTGTAGACCAGGCTAGCCTCGAACTCTTGAACTCAGAAATCCACCTGCCTCTGCCTCCCAAGTGCTGGGATTAAAGGCGTGCGCCACCACCACCCAGCATGAATGGGTTTTGAATCACCTCTTTCAGAACAAGGTGCTGCAGTTCCTTGACAAAGCAGGCTTTCATTTAATTTTGTATGTATGTATGCATGTACATTTTATATTTATTTACAAGGGACTGAAAGCAAGGTCTTGCACATCCTAGGCAAGTACTCTACTACTGATCCAGCCCTCTACTTTTTATTTTGATCCAGAGTCTTGCTATGTAGCCCAGGATGGCCTTGAACTGAAAATTGTTCTGCCGTAGCCTCCCAGGCAACTAGAATCACAAGCATGGGATGTCAGCTGATCAAAGGCAGGATTTCCTTAGACTTCCTCTTCCATCAGAGACCAGACTCATTGACGCTGATACGTCACTAAATGGGGACCTTGCTTGAGGGGAGTGCCAGGGAGTTGGGGGGGGCAGGATACTGCTGTCCCCAATATTTACCTCCATCTCTTGTTGTGCCAATTCACATGCAGCTCCCAGGCCCACCACCAAGGGTGTGGGCACTGTCCCAGACCGCATTCCCCGCTCCTGCCCGCCTCCACTCTGTAGGGCCTCCACACGTACCCGGGGCCTACGGCGGATGTAGATAGCACCGACCCCTTGGGAAAGAAAAGTTGTTAGGAAAAAAAAAAAGAGAGAAACAGAGAGGAAACAAAATATTACTTACTTAAAAAAAATTAAAAATTAAGATATTTCTAGGTCTATAGTTAACTTTTTCTAAATTAAAAAAAAATGGAAGGAAAAGGAGAAATGGAAAAAGCATAATTTGTAGCAAAAGTACTCAGCATAATTATGTTACAGCAAGTATAACATATATTATTGACCAAAATGATTTCAAGCAGGTCTCTCTGCACGATGAAATGACAGCAGTCAATAGAGGGCTATTCTTAAGAGCACAATGATCAGAGACCAGCTGGAGATGCCAGTGGTAACAAGTATATGTTGCTCTTACAGAGGATCTGTGTGTGGTTCCAGTATTCACATCACAGAGCTCACAACAGCCTGGTACTACAGCTCAGGAGACCCAGCACCCTTTGCTCTTGGAGTATTTGCAGAGATCTGTACTTACTTTCATAAAACTCCACACAATAAAAATAATCACAAAACTCCCCAAGAATAAAAAATAAGGTTCAAAAAAATAAAAAAATAAATAAAAAAGAAGAAGAAGAAAGAAGAGGAAGGGGAAGAGAAAGAAGAGGAAGAAGGGGAGGAGGAAGAGGAGGAACAGGAACAGGAGGAGGAGGAAGAAAAGGAGGAGGAAGAGGAAGAAGAGGAGGAGGAGGAAGGGGAAGAGGAGGAGGAAAAAAACCCACTAGGGGCTATAGAGATAGCTCAATGGTTTCCTGCTCTTGCAGAGGACCCAGGTTCGGTTCCCAGAACCCATGTGCAGCTCACACAGCTATAATTCCAGGGGATCCAGTGCCATCTTCTGGTCTTCATGGACACTGCACTCAAACAGTACATTAGATGCATGCAGGCAAGACACTCATACACCTAAAATAAGTAAATCTTAAAGAAAGATTGAAACAACGTGGGTAGGGTGGCAACCATTGGGAGAACGTCAAATGTACTATGGAATGTCCCTACAATGAAATACCAAGCAACTATAGAAGAGACTGACGCTCTTTTTGCTGTCATTATAAAAACTCTAAAATACAGAGCTAGGAGATGGTGAGTCAGGCTTGGTGGCCCATGCCCACAATACAGCACTGGGGAAGGAAGCCAGCCTTGGGTAAAGTACAAAATCCTAAAGAGAGAGAGGGGGAAGGAAGGAGCCTCACCAACTCTATACTGTACTTCTCCTTTGTTTCAGCTTTCTTTTTAGTGTCTCCCATATTCTAGGGAGACCTAGAACTCAGTAAGTGATCAAGAGTAAATTTATTTCTTG
>NW_021604695.1:670640-733940 GCF_004785775.1 Grammomys surdaster | reverse complement strand
TCCCTGCCTCCCTCCCTCCCTCCCTCCCTCCCTCCCTCCCTCCCTTCCTTTTTCTTTTTAAGATGGGGTCAAACTGTGTAGACGTGAAATTCACTATGGAGACCAGACTGGCCTTAAACTCACAGAGATCTGCCTGTCTACAGGGCATTGGAATTAAAGAATATGCCACCATGCCTGACATTGGATTTTACTTTTAAGATGCAGTGTTAGATGAAAGAGCAAGATCAGAACATATAAAAGGAGTGAAGGGCAAGTACTACTGTCCTTATGAAGGAATAGACAACTGTAAAAAGCCACCCAGGCGTGGCACAGCAGACATGTCTACAGCTCCACCACCCGTGACTGAGGAATACAAACTCGAAGGCAGGTGGGACTGTCTCGTGACCCTCCGGAGGAGTGACTAGGGAAGGAAGACAATGCGACTGCAGTCAAGTCACATTGCAGAGTACAAGCTGAGCTCCACAGGAACAGCTCACAAGACAGTCACAGCCTGTGAGTGCGCTTGGCAGCCAGCATGGAGGACAGACAGAAACATCAGCCTAGCCAATGAAATCTGTTTTGTTGTCTTTACTTACATCATATGTCTAGTGAAACCTGAATTAACAGAACCCTGGTCCCTCAGCCAAATTGATACCTATATCTCTTTAAAGGACATTGTGAAGAGATCAAGAAAGAATGCCAGTCATGTACACAGCAACTGCTTGGATCCACGAAGAGGCAAGTGGTTTTGGCTATTATTGAATGATACTTCCACAGTCCAGGCCACTCTGGACGTACAAACTTCTCAGAGAGCAGTGACAGTACTGACTGTGCTGAGCATCTGTCAAAGGATTTGCTGGGACTGTGAAAGAACAGGCAGGGACTGGTACCTTTAGGGCCGTAGATTTTATGCCCACTGATGCTCATGAGATCAATTTTCATGTCATTGACATCAAGTGGGATTTTCCCAACAGCTTGGGCTGCATCAGTATGGAAGTACACCTTTCTGGAACTGCAAATCTTCCCTGAGGAATGACAGAGAGGCAGACACATGGCACAGTGAATGTAACCTGACATGCCAGGCACCATGAATATTTTAAGTGACTGATAGCATACACACACACACACACATACACACACACACACACACACACACACACACATACATATATACACATACATACAAATGTGTGCATGTGTATATATATATGGATATATATATGGATATATGTGTGTGTATACATGTATATGTGTATATGTATGTGTGTGTGTGTCCACTCCTACTCTCTGCCTTTCCACTTCCCCCCCCACGACCTTCTCTAGCTCCCTCCCAATTCCCAGCCTCTTTGGTATTACTCAAAAGATCAAGGGCAAAACACCAAACTACAAGCACACATGACATTTTGATGCCCAAGATTCTTCATACCACTTCATTAACCATGAATATTGTGAATGTAATATCAACTTTTAAATACTTTTTTATTTAAAAGAAGAAAAGAGTACAGATATTTTTGCTAATTTGCAGAGGGATTACGAGGTGAACTCTAAACAGAGATAAACAACATCCAAAAGAGAAAAAAGATATATGGTTTTTTCTTGTTGTTTTGTTGTCATTTGGGGCAAAAACTAAAACAAAATGTAACAGTAACAACAACAACCATAAAGGGCACATAACCCTAAATTCTAAAAACTCACATAGTAGCCAGCTAGAATGTGGGTCAGCAAGGCACACAGCTCTTCCCGTTGGTCCACTTGGCTTTTGGGTCAGAGCTCTGTGTCACGGTTCCTTCCGTGGCCCGCAGGGTGGTAAGGATCAGGTTAACCTACCATACTCACCTATTTCTGCAATCGGTTGCTTTACTCCAATCTCATTGTTCACAGTCATAACGGAGACCAGACTAGTGTCTGGTTGGATGGCAGCCTCCAGTTCCTAAGAAGGCAGGAGGAAGGAGGCTATACGATGCCGAGAGACAGCCATATAAACAAAAATGATGACAACCTCAAATCCAGAAAAGGGGCCTTGCGCTATAAGCCTATGTAAGCATGCAAGTAAGAGGGGTATGACGCATGTCTGAGGCACTGAGATCAATCCCTAGAATTAATGTTTAAAAACGAACAGCAACAGACAAATAACAACACAAGAGGCTATAGGCGTGGCTCAGCAGCTGTGAGCAGTGCCTGCTTGTCCCAAGGATTCATGTGTAATTCCTAGCACACCATGGGGGATCACAGCTCTCAGGAACTCCAGGTCCAGGGTATTGGACACTTTTTTCTGGTCTCCACAGGGACCAGGCACAGACATGAATGCAGGCAAAACACCCAAACACACACACACACAAAAAAGCTATAAAAAAGGTCAGGCATGGAAGCACATGTGGATAATCTCAGGTCTTAGGAGGTAGGGGCAGGAAGAACATGAATTCAATGCCAACCTGGGCAACATGAGATCCTAGCTCATAAAAATAAGAAAATACAGAGGCTGGGGGCTGGAGAGATGGCTCAGTGGTTAAAAGCACTGACTGCTCTTCCAAAGGTCCTGAGCTCAATTCCCAGCAACCACATGGTGGCTCATAACCATCTGTAAAGGGGTCTGATGCCCTCTTCTGGTGTGTTTGGAAACAGCTACAGTGTACTCATATAAATAAAATAAATCCTTAAAAAAATATTAAAAAAAAAAAGAAAAGAAAAAAGAAAATACAGAGGCTGGAGAGATGGCTCAGCAGTTAAGAGCACTGGATACTCATCCAGAAGTTGAACTCATCCGGAGTTCAATTCCCAACACCCACCATGGTTACTCACAACCATCTGGGATCTGATGCCTTTTCTGTCATGCAGTCATACATGTAAACAGAATATGCATATGCATAAACAAGTAAACCTTTAAAAAGAGAAATATGGGCTGAAAAGAAGGCTCAGTGGTAATACAGTGCTGCTGCTGTAGAAGCCCTGAGTTGGAGTCCCAACACCCACATTCATAACCACCTTTAACACCCAGGAACACATAAATCTAAAGAGAAAGAAACTCTCCTTGGTAGGTATTGAAGCCCATGACTGTAACGCTAACTCTTAACAGATTGAGTAAGGAGGAGCAGGAGTTCAAGGTCATTCAAGTCTATATAGCCACTTCAGGCCAGCCTGAGATTCCTAAAATACTGTTTCAAAGACCAAAACCCCCAAAAGCTTACATGAGTTCCTTATTAGACCAAATAAACAAAGCCTGATTTCAACCCACTATAACACTACAGGAGTAAGAACAGTGTAATCACATGAGTGCAGACATGGACAAGTACAGAAACCTATACTCAAGCCTTTTCTTTGAGACAGGCTCTCACTGTGGAGTCCAGGCTATCCCCAAACCCTGGTGATCCTCTTGTTTGAGCCATCAGGGTACTGAGTTTAAGAGTGCCTCCTCCATGTCTAGCCTATGCTAACATGCTGGCTTTTGCAGTTCTGGGGATCAAGCCCACAGCACTGTGCATGATAGTCAAGAATTCTACCACAGAGCTACACCTCCAGTCAGCATGCTTCCTTTATAGGGTGATAAGAAACATCAATGCAGGGAAGATAGAGGCCAGAGCTCTCCTGTAATGTAAGTCCCTGATGTCCTACGCTCATGTCCCGTAGCTCTCATACAAAACAGGGTCACCAAAAACGCTGAGAGGCAAGTTTTCCATGGAGAACAGTGCACACATAAAGAACATAATCTTCTCTGCCACACTTGATTCATGCTCCACTCTCACTGCTCATCAACCTTAGGCTCCACCCAAAGCTGGAGAGGCCGACTTACGGGATGGAGCCGGGCTCCTCCCATTCTGTCCCTCATGCCTAGTGGCATTCCTACCTTTAAGTCAATGATCCCACTCTTCTGCACTGGGAGGTAAGTGACCCGAAAGCCCTCGGCTTCCAGGGAGCGGCAGGAATCCAGCACACATTTGTGTTCCGTCTGGGTGGTGACCACGTGTTTTTTCCTTGACTTGTAGAACCTAGCCACTCCCTAAGAATTGATGGTAATGTAATGAAGAAAAAAAAAAGGATAGCACACTTAGGGGCAGCAGTAACATGGATCCCATTTATAACCAGTCTTTCCGTGAGTGTATGTGCAGGACTGAACCCAGAGCCTCAAGTATGCCAAAGACATTCTACAGAACAAACGAAGGCCCAATCATGTATGTGATACTGTTAACATCAAGAGAAACTATAAAGGTAGGCTAATAAAAACTAAAATACCCAGAATTTCAAATGAACATTTATGTTATTAAAAGGACAAACAAACAAAACATAGCAAAGTATAGCCTACATACCCATGGGCTCAGCATTAAGGGGCATTTGCAAGAGGACACCTGCACACCGAGACTGTCTTGGTCTACATAGTAAGATCTAGGCCACTCAGGGCTACTGAATAAGACCTTGTCTCCAAACAAACAAAGGAACAAAAGGAACGAAGTGGAAAGTAAGAAAGGAAGTCAATGTAACTGAACCCAATAGCCTGTAGTCCTTTCTACTTTGGACACTGAGGACAGAGGATACTTTGAACTTCAAGTTTGAAACTAACTTGATTAACATAGTAAGATATTGTCTCAAAAATAAATAAATAAAATATAAAATGAGGCTGACAACTCGATCCCTAAGGTACTGGCTGCACACACATGAGGACCTCTTGGAGCTGGGGAGATGGCTCCTCAGGGCTCCTCAGTGCAGAGCACTTGCTGCGCTTACAAAGAACCCCGTATCCAGCATCCACAGCTGCCCTTGACAGGGGATCTGACACCCTCGTGAGGCTCTGAGGGAACCAGGCACACATGTGGCACACACACATACAGATTGAATAAATATAAATAAATCTCTTTTTTTAAAGTTTAAATAAATAGGGCTAAGCTCTAACCAGAATCCAGTGCTCTTGCATCCCAGTCTTGAAGAGGCAGAGACTGGAGAATCCCAGGGACACCAGCCACGCAGGCCGACCCAGTTAGGGAGCTCCAGTGCCATGGGGGGCTGGTGTTAGTGAGCAGGATGCCCAAGACTCTCCTATGGCCTCCCCATGTAGGTGACCTTCACTAGTAAATTATATATATATATATATATATATATATATATATATATATATATATTCACATCTGGCATTTAAACTGGTGTCATTGATTCATTACTTACTGAGTTATACTGCTTTCCTTTCATGTCTGTTTTACAATATAAATACTACTTAGCTTGGATGTCTCTTCTGTTTTTATTTAAGAGATATTCTTATTGAATAGAATATGCTTCAGGGTTCAACCTCTCTTACCATTCAGGGATTTATTTTGGTGAGACAGAGTCTCACTATGTAGCCATAGAACTCCCAGAGATCCACCTGCCTCTGTGTCCTAGTGCTGAGATTAAAGGTGTGCACCGTCACACCCAGCTTTGTTTAACTATTTAGAATAGCTAAGAAATGGAACCAGCCTAGATGTTCATCAACAGATGAATAGATAAAGAAAATATGTTACATATACAATACCATTTAATTCAGGCATAAAGAAAAATTAAATAATTGCATTTGCAGAAAAATAAATGGAATCAGAAATCACTATGTTAAGTAAAATAAGTCAGATACAGAAACAAATACTGGGCTGGCAAGCTGGCTGAGCACATGAGGGCACTTGCTACAGGCTGCCTGTCTGAATCCAATCTTGGTAGCCCAGGATGTGACCAACTCCCACCAGTTAGTGCTGACCCTAACACGTGTGCTATGGCACATGAACGCACACACACAAATTGATTAACTAAAAAAGATAAATGCTATTTACATGTGTGTGTGAATAGAGATTTTCATGTTTATAAGTTATAAAGGTAGCAAGGAGACCACGAAAGGGGAGAAAGATCTTTGCATATATGTGTCTATATGTTTGGAGGTCAGAGGGTAATGTCCAGTAGTCTAGTGTCCGTCTTCAGCTTCTACCTTATTTGGAGCAAGGTCTCTTTGTTGTTTGCTGGTAGGCTGCACCCGCCAGTCTAGCACACATGCAGGCTTCTGGAGAGTCTGCTGTCTCTGCCCCAGTGGGATTATAGACACACAGACTCACTCTTCTGGGCCTGGCTTTACCTGTACTCTCAGGATTTGAACTCAGGTCCTCACACTTGCACAGCAAGTGCACTAACCACTGATCCACTTACTACCTTCTTAATGAAGAGGGGAGGGAGAGAGAACGAGAGGCTAATGAACTATGTGTAACAGGAGCGAGAGAGAACTCTCTGGGGATGCGAACAGAGCAGCGTAGCTGAGTCAGGGTAACGTGGGTGGAGAGTGAACAAGGGCCAAGTAGAGTGCAATACATGTACAAAAGCCCATAACAAAATTCATTATGCTTTATGCTGATTTTCAACATTTAAATTTGCTGTTCTTGCAAAGGACCCTTGCTCAGTTCCCAATACCTTCATGGCAGTTCATAACCATCTCCAACTCCAGTTCTAGGGGCTCTGACATTTTCCTTTGGCCTCTACAAGTAGCAGGCACACCTGGAGTGCACATTCATGCATGCAGACAAACACTGATATACACAGAAATATAAAAATAGGGTCTGGAAGACAGACATGATGGCACACACTTTTAATCCCAGCACTCAGGAGGCAGAGGCAGACAGATCTCTGAGTTCAAGGCCAGCCTGATCTACAGAGTGAGTTCCAGGACAGCCAGGGCTACAGAGAGACCCTGTCTGGAAAAAACAAACAAACAAACAAACAAACAAACACACAAGGTGGTGTGGTGGGGTTTACAGGTGAGATACTCCAGGTAAGAAACTGGCTGCTCTTCCAAAGAACCTCGGTTCAGTTCCAAACACACACATGGCAGGACACACCCATCGCTAACTCCTGTCCCAAGGGACCCGGCACCCTCTTATGATCTCCACAGGCACTGCACACATTTGGTACATAGACTTACATGTAGGCAAAAACACTCATACAAAAATAACAATATACCTTCAAAAGATAAATACGGACCTACAAAGTTCACCTCATATCTAAGAACACTTGTTGCTCTTGAAGAGGACCCTGGTACAATTCCCAGAATCCACATGGTAGCTCACAGATGTCTGTAAGTCTAACTTCAGGGGATCCAACAGACTTCTGGCCAGCGCTAGACAAGAAGTATGCAATGTGGTACACAGACATACAGGTAAGAAGAATGCTCACACAGAGAAAACAGCAGTAAAAAGTTAATAATACAATACAACCTTAAAAAGAGAGAAATTAATCTCATCACATGTGGATAAATTTAGCTTTTTTCAAAAGCTAAAAAATTTTAAATGAGCAAACGGGACCTGGAGAGACAGCTCAGTGGTTAAGAGAATGCTGTTCCTGTAGAAGACTCAAGCTTGGTTCCCAGCACATACTGAGTGGCTCACAATTATCTGTAACTAGTTCCAGAGAGATCCAAGGACTCTGGCCTCTTTGGGGATTACACTCACAGGAATATAGCCCCATACAAATAAACACAAAATTAAAATAGAACAATTTTTTTCATTTCAAAAAAGCCTGGTATAGCCAGGCAGTGGTGGCGCACACCTTTAAGCCTAGCACTTGGGAGGCAGAGGCAGGTAGATTTCTGAGTTCGAGGCCAGCCTGGACTACAGAGTGAGCTCCAGGACAGGCAGGGCTACACAGATAAACCCTGTCTCAAAAAAACCAAAAAAAAAAAAAAAAAGCCTGGTGTAATAATATTGAGCGCTTTTATACCATCATTAAGGAGGCAGAAGCAGGCAGATCTCTGAGACTGCAAGGCCAGCCTGGTCAACTGAGAAGTTCTAGGCCAGCCAGCCAAAGCTACATAGTAAAAACAGGTAAAAAACAAAAACAAACAAACAAAAAAAAAACACATAAAAAAAAAACAAAAAAAAGGGGAGGGGACAGAATATGAGAATATTATCTCATCAGTGGTATAGTATGGCTTTAGCAAGCTTGAGAGCCTAGGTTCACTACCCAGTACCAAAAAATGAATAAGAAAAAAAGAGAGAAATAAGTTTATAGATCAAAGTTATAACATGAGTGAAATGTGGTTATGTTCTATACATCAAAATGACTACAAGAGTGAGATACTTGGGCTGGAGAGATGGTTCAGCGGTTAAGAGCACCGACTGGTTTTCCAGAGGTCCTAAGTTCAATTCCCAGCAACCACATGGTGGCTCACAACCATCTGTAATGGGATCTGATGCCCTCTTCTGGTATGTCTGAAGAGAGCAATGGTGTACTCATACACATAAATAAATCTTAAAAGAAAAAAGAGTGAATACTTGCACAAAGCATGTGCATGCCCCAAATATAGGATGACCAATACCAGACCGAGTGGGCAAAACAAAGGCCTACAGAGGGTATAATAGCAACAATAACCTCAAAAATGCAGAGGCATTGTGTAAATGCTCTCATCAGAAAGGAAAAGCTGATAGGAAAACAGCCTTGATCAAGTACAAGTAAACTGATCTGAACGTCACTGTTAAAAAACAGGAGGGAGAGAGGGAGAGAGGGGGAGACAGAGACAGAAACAGGAGGGAGAGAGGGAGAGAGAGACAGATAGATAGAGACAGAGGGAGAGAGAGAGAGAGAGAGAGACAGACAGACAAGAGACAGAGAGGGGAGGATTCAGTCACTATCCTGGTTAGTTTTGTCAACTTGAAATAAGCTAATAAGCAACATAACTGAAAACGTGCCACCATGAGGCAGCCTGAAGACAAATATGTAAGACATTCACATGATTCATGTCTGGTGGGGACCTGGTGCTGGGGTGCTGGGGAGGGTGCTACCCCTGGGCAGGGGGTTCTGGGTGAAAGAAAGCAGGCTGAGCAAGCCATGGGAGCAAGCCAATAAGCAGCACTCCTACATGGCTTCTATCTCAGTTCCTGCTCCAGGTTCCTGCCCTAAGCTTGGGTCCTGATTTCCCCACATCTTATCAAGGACTAGGGGTTGTAAAGTGAAGGAAAATCTTTCCTCCTAAATTGCTTTTGGTCATGGTGTTTTATCACAGCAACAGAAAACTAAGCCAGGCACTGTTACTCATTTTTTTAAATGACTAACATCCTAAAAAATCCAAACTGTTAGTGGTGTAAAAGTCACCTCTATTCCTAACCAACTGCTACACTGAACTCAGACCAATAAGCTAAAAGACTTGACTGCAAAAGGCTGAAGAAAGCATGCAAGACGGCTCGGGAGAAAAGACATGCCTTGCGCCTTGAGTTTGATTCTCAGAACCTAAGTAAAGGTAGGAGGAGATTGCAGAGTCCACAAAATTGTCCTCCGTACAATTTTTTTTTAAGGCAGAGGAAGAACTAGGGAGAAGGGGGTAGCTGAGTTCAAATGATAGATGGGCACTTATCTCTAAACCCAAAAAGCCAGAGACACTGTCTGGTTCCCTCCTATTTGCTTCTGTCCTCCATCTTCCCACAGCCTCTCACAAGCAAAGCGGCTCCCCACCACGCAAAGGCCTCATCCTCCTCTTACCTTAATTGCTATGTTGTTGGACTCAGTAGCTCCACTTGTAAAAATGATCTCCCGAGGATCAGCTCCAATCAGAGATGCTACTTGCTGTATGCCAAGAGACAAAGATACAGCACATCAATCCCTGGGAAACAATGGGGCTATAGGTACAGCCTGGACAGAGTTTTGGACCAAGAGAAGATCCACTGCATCCTACCAACCAACCGCCTACGAAGAAACTATGTGCCTACCAGGTATAACTTTTTAGCCTGACTAGTGATAAAAAGGAATTAATTGTCACAGCTCAGATATTCTATCCTTTCTCTATTCTAAGACGGGCTAAGATGTCAAATGTAAGCTAGGTACAGTGACATACACCTTGAATCCAGCACTTAAGAGTTCGAGGCCAGCCTGGCATACAAAATGAATTCCAGGACAGTCAGGGTTACACAGAGAAATGTTGTCTCAAACAACAAAACAAAACAAATGTCCAATGTAGCTCAGTTGGTAGAGTGCTTACCTAATATTTATGAAGCTCTGGGTTTGATTTCCAGCTCTGCACAAACCAGATACAATGGTGCACACCTGGAATCAACAGCACTCAGGAGGCTAAGGTAAGACAGCTGCCATGAGGCCAGTCTGGGATACATAGTGAGTTCCAAGCCATCTTAGATGAAAGTGCAAAGCTGGCCTCAATCAACCAGAATAAGCCCAGTGACATGGATCAGTATGTAAAGGCACTTGTAGCAAAACCTGACGACCTAGGATTCATTCCCTGAAACCCACATGGTAGAAGGACAGAGACTGCTCCAAGGTGTCCTGTGACTTCCACACTGAATACTAAGGTACATATGTGTACACATACATGAACACACACAAACACACACACATGCGTGCACTCACACACGCTTGTAATTTTTAAAAATTATTTTTGCTGGGATAGTGGTGAACATCATTCATCCCAGAACTTAAGATGGAGAGGCAGGAGGATCTCTGTTATTCAAGGCCAGCCTGGTCTACAAGGCAAATTCCAGGACAGCCAGAGCTATTATACAGAGAAACCCTATCTCAAACAAACCAACAGGCAAGTAAGGAACTGAAAAGATGGCTCTGTGGTTAAGAGCACTTGCTGTTCTTGCAGAGGACCCAGGTTCAGTTCCTAGTACCCACATGGTAGCTCACAACCATCCTTAACTTCCAGTTCCAATAACAGAAAAATAGCCAATGGCTGAGCATGGGGCAGGACACTGAGAGCTGTGCAGGCAGGAGAGAGTCAGGGGGACAAGGAGAGAGGAGGAGACTCAGTAACACAGGAGATAAAGCCAACCGATGGGTAAGTGACTCTGGCCTCTTCCCTGAGTGGGCCTAGGGTAGCAGAAGATCAGGAGTCCCCAGTCACTGAGTTAGCCAAGGCATTTTAAGAATAACTGTTGTGTGTGTGTTTCCCATCCGAGGATCTGAGAAAGCTCCCGGGAGGGTGTGAGCGTGGAGCCAGCCAGGAACATAAAGTGGTATAGATAGACAAAACTACAAACAACATGTGAATTTTGGGGATCAAACTCAAGTCATTATGTTAAGGTACCCCTGGATGCATCCCATTGACCCAAGAAATGCATTTTTAAATGTATTTATTGAACTCTTACTTACTACTTATGTCAACCTGTACCAGCACTGACTTGTTGAATTCATCTTACACAGCATCAACTATTTCACTGTCCGCTTGGAGATGATGAGCTTAAGGCTCAGAGAAATGAGAAGATCTGTCAGAGGTATTTTGCAGAGGGAATATGGGAACTAATTAAGCACCTACAATCAAAAACGCCAGAGCTACTATCTGAGTCTCTTCAGAAAAACAGCTATTTCCACCTCTAAGAAAGAAATGTCTCCTACAGACCATTGAATGGAACATCCCAGAGTCCTTTGTGCTAACCTGGCGAGCATGTTCCATGGCTGCCTCACTCTCCCAGCCGTATGCGTGAGTCCGAGAATGTGGGTTCCCATAGTAGTTGACAAGGTATGGGAGCATAGCATCGAGCACCCTAGGATCCTGAACAGAAGAACACGGATCAGTGGCTCTGAGATCAAAGTCAATTCAGAACCTGCTCCATCCACCGATACCTGCCCACTTTGCTCAGTGTATTTCCAGCCTTTCAGATGCTGGCTGCTTTCTTCCACTTCCTCAACTACTAAACAAATGCAACTTGAAATACACCCACTTCAAAACCACCTCTAATCACAATGTTCCGCCATTCCCGCAAGTAGTTTGTAAGCATTGTCTTTGATTTTTCTGTTATTTATTGAAAGATAAGGTCTTATGAAGTTAAATCTGTCCTCAGATTTATAAGCCTGTTGGGTATGGTGGCATACACTTTTAATAGCAGCATACTGGAGACAGATGTGGGCACATCTCAGAGTTGGAGGCCTGGTCTACAGTGGTTGTTCCAGGACAGACAGGGTCACAGGTATTGAGACTGGGTCTTAAAACACCCCACACTGCACCCAAAAAGTAAACCAACAAATAACCCTCCTGCCGGCAAGATTATCTTGTCCTTTTCTTATTTTTTAAAGACAGGGTTCTCTACTTTAAGATATCCTCAAACTTACTATTAATGAAGAGATCTTAAACTTCTGATCCCAATCCCCCTGCCTCTACCTCCCTAATTCTTTAGAGTCATGTGGGATTAGAGTTGTATAGCACCATTCCTGGCTTTATGCTGTGCTAGGGGATCCAACCAAAGACTTTGCAAATGCGGGACAAGTGCTCAACCATCTGTATCTGCATCCCTCACAGTCCTGTTCTTACACCTGTTCTTAAAGGGCTTCCACGGCTGCCGCACACTGATTTACACTGATCTAGAAAAAAAAAAAAAAAGATTCTGACCTCCCTGCCTCCATCAAGTATTGGGATTACCGGAGTTCACTTTTATGTGGTGCTGGGAATTGAACTCAAGGCTTCCTACATGCCAAGCAAGTACTATTTGAGCCATATATCCAGCCCCAATAACTGTGATTATTGAATGTTTATCAAATGCAGGACTTCTACGTCTTTCAGCTCATTTAACACTTTACCAAAGTCACATAGTTACTACATGTTAGTCCTAGTAATTCCAAAGCCCATGTGTTTGCTTGCTCTTGGCCTTTTTTGTTTGTTTGTTTGTTTTGTTTTTCGAAACAGGGTTTCTCTTTATAGCCCTGGCTGTCCTGGAACTCACTCTGTAGACCAGGCTGTCCTCGAACTCAGAAATCCGCCTGTCTCTGCCTCCCAAGTGCTGGGGTTAAATGTGTGAGCCACCACTGCCCGGCCATTTTTTTTTTAACGTATGTTTGAGGGGACTGGGAGATGGCTTAGCAGTTAAAGAGCTCTCCCAGAGGTCCTGAGTTCAATTCCCAGCAACTACATGTGGCTCACAACCATTTGTAATGGGATCCAGTGCCTTCTTCTGGTATGTCTGAAAGCAGCTACAGTGTACTCATATACATAAAATTAAAAACAAAACAACAGGGGCTGGAGAGATGGCTCAGTGGTTAAGAGCACTGACTGCACTTCCAGAGGTCCTGAGTTCAAATCCCAGCAACCACATGGTGGCTCACAACCATCTGTAATGAGATCTGATGCCCTCTTCTGGTGTGTCTGAAGACAGCTACAGTGTATTCATATATAATAAATAAATAAATCTTTAAAAACAAAACAACAACATAGGTTTGAAACTCCCTATGTGGCTCAGGCTGGTCTTAAGCTTACTGAAACTCTCCATGTCACAATGTTCAGCTCCAGGACCTGAGCATTTACTATTAATTATAATGCCTGTACTGGAAGGATCTGACAAGGTCAGTAACTAAAAAACAGTAAAGCCTTTTCAACTAAATTAACATCCAAGTCTCCTAATTCCTGTCCTCCGTTTACTAGTACATTTAATGGTTCTCAAATCTGCAGAAATTTAGCCTTCTGGTGAAATTTGTCCTTCTAACCTTTCCTCCCTATGAAGGACCCCTGTTAGTCCTTACCAGAGGAGTTGTAGCCTGCACGTCCATATAGAGAGGTCGCAGCACTGCCTCTGCCTCGGAGGGAACAGCCGAATGGGGGGCATGATCTACAACTGACAACAGAGTGCAGTGGCAAAGTGAGAAACCGTGGACGAAGGGCACACAAGACAACAGATGGCCAAAGCTTCTTCGAGGTAAGTTTAAGAAAGGCTGAGGTCCAGTGTCAAAGTAAACAACACGCACTAAAAGACATTGAGTTAAGTAAAAGACATAGGGTTCTCGGGAGGGGCGCTGACAGCAGTAGGGAGCAATGTTCAAACTACATAGTACCGAGTGGGATGAGCTGTAAAAGGAAAACCATTTAGAAGAAAAGTGAAAAGCGCAGGTTCCTTCAAAGGTTCACGGATGGAGGAGGCTCCGACGAGCATCTTTAAGACTTGGCCAGGAGAGATCTGAAGAATGAGACTTCGGCCCAAGAGAAGTGCGGAGCAGGATGTAAGGGTCATACTGAAACAGTAAGAGACCAGGCGACGGGAAGGTTTAGAGTCTGAGCGATCGAACACGGCGAGTAGGAAACGCAACAAAGCAGTGCTTAGCAGCACCGACCCAAGGGGTTCGCTCCTCCAGAAACCGAAGGAGCGAAAAGGAAAGGGAACGTACCGCGCAGGCGCAGTCCCCGGGTGGGCACCGAAGACCTTCGCAGGGCCACAGAGGTAGCCGCCAACGACGCCCGCCTCCAAGCGGCTCGCAGCAGCATGTTCCCAGCAACAGAGCCCACCATCTGCGGAGCTTGCAAGTCCTCAGCCCATGCTCCCGGAAGTAACTGCGCCGCGCTCCGGAAGCAATCCTGCGGGCCGCGAGCGCCCTCCGCCTAGCTTTCAGTGTGAGACGTCGAGCTGAGCGATCGCGGCGGAGAACGAGGTGAGGTGGGGCCCGACGATGCCCTGCGTCGCGCGTGCGGGGTCTTCTATCGCGAGGAGGGTGGTGGAGGCGTGCTGCGGGCTGGCTTCTGTCCTGGGTCCTATGTAACCCTGCTGTGCGCCCCTGGCCGACGCCATAGCTGGCGACCAGGCCCTCACTGTCCTAGCCCTCTCACCCCAGATGCCGGTGGCCGTGGGTCCCTACGGGCAGTCCCAGCCTAGCTGCTTCGACCGCGTGAAGATGGGCTTTGTCATGGGTTGCGCCGTGGGTATGGCGGCCGGGGCGCTGTTCGGCACCTTCTCCTGTCTCAGGTGAGCCGCGCGGACGGAACTTCCTGGCTTCCGAGGACTCCGGAGCCCACTTAGAAGAGGTTGAAAGCACAGTACTTAAGAATCTGAGCTCTAAAGTCAAAATGGCTTTCTGACTCCTTTGTAGTTCAGTTTCATTAGGCAGGTTAGAGGCTGAGTTTACTGTAGTGGAGGACTATACACTTACCTCCACTTTTGTAAGAGTTAATCATATTAGTATTATCTGGCACATCGTAATTGCTTAGCGAAGGGGTATTACTGGTGCATGACATTTTAACTACCAACTGCATGTAATGAAGCAAGCTTCATGAAGCGTTTTACTATTGAGAATTAGGTATAGTCACATGTTCGACCTTTGAGATAAACTGCTATTTTAAAGGTCATCACCCCATTTGGATATTGTACTTGTAAATAACTATTTCTCCAGCACTAGCTAATTGTAGTGCTAAGTACTGTAGTTAACCATCGAGCAATAGTGGTGAGCACCTAAAATCCAGACGGAGGGAGAGGTAGGAGGATCTATGAGACTAGCTTGGTATAGAAAGTGAGTTCCAAGACAACCAGGGCTATTACACAGAGAAACCATGTCTCAAAGAAATAAAATAAAAACGTATAGTTACCGAGATTGTAAATGTGATGATTTCCATTTTACACTTTATAGAGTTTATAAATTGCAGAGCTTAACTTTTAACCCAGGTTAAACAAAACGCTGAGGAGTCATCTAGAAGAAAAATGGCTACTGGATAATATATACCATAGAGGCACAAACATGACTGCTTTTCCTGCCCATGTACTCCATCCTTTATCTCTGCAATCTACAAACTAATTAATACAGCATTCAACACACAACCTAGAGACCCTAGATGGGTATTTTCCTTGTCATTGCTAATCCTTCATGGGGAAGAGTAGCATTTTAAGAATGACAAATGATGTATTTCAACAGATTATAAAGGGGGTAGTTAGTTCAATTCTCTATTCCTTTATTTGTATTCTCAGATGGCCCCTTCTTGCTTTCTTCCTCAGGATCGGAATGCGGGGTCGGGAGCTGATGGGCGGCATTGGGAAAACCATGATGCAGAGTGGCGGCACCTTTGGCACTTTCATGGCCATTGGAATGGGGATACGATGCTAATTAGGGCGCAGAAGCCCTGCTACACTTAAACTTCCCCATCCATTTCGACCCTTGTACAATAATAAAGTTTTTTTCTTCTCGTTATCAGTCTATTTTTACTCCAAACACCTAATGTTTTTCCCACAACTAGGTTTTGTAGTCTCAGTACCCACCTCAATGGTAATCCAACATTGTGTATTTCTACCTGCCTGTTCTCTGCAGAGACATAGTACACATAACAATAGATCTCAGATACCTAATACAGAATAGTACAACTGATACCTAAATCTCTACCCAGGCTTGTTGACACAATCACTCTCAAGATGGAGACACATCTTTAGAACCGCTCAAAAAATCTTGGCTCAGCATATCCGTTATAAAACCTAGCTAGCCGCCTTTTTTGTAACAGTTGTGTCCTGTTCACAGTAAAACATTGTATGAGATTGTCTAGTTCAGAAAGACATGTCAAACTCACCAGCCTAACACTTATGTAGGTTAATAACAAAATTCATACAGGATACCCATGTGATGGAAAGGAATCCTAATCAGATTACCCTTGGTTAATTTCTTCTGATTACTCTTCAACTATGACTTGTTCAGAACTTTATTAGACGATAGTGGACAATTCAAAATGATTTTATGAACATGTTATTAAAGAAACAAGTTTTTTTTTCCTGATATATCTAGGAGACAAGATGTGTTGGTTGGCAAGCTGTAGGCAGTGGTGGCGCACGCCTTTAATCCCAGCACTTGGCAAGAAGAGGCAGGCGGATTTCTGAGTTCCAGGCCAGCCTGGTCTACAGAGTGAGTTCCAGGACAGCCAGGGCTACACAGAGAAAGCCTATCTTGAAAAACAAAAAACCACTACAGAGCTAAAGAATGATAACCAAGCAGAGCAGAATGAGTGCATTTCCAAGGCACAACTTGTTTTCATCGATACCAAGGACATACTTGGTAGTGGTGGTAAACAACAAACACTAGACATGACTTAGGCTGGAAAAAATATTCCCTATTACTAAGAATAAAGTAAGCTTATTCTAGGCCTAGAGGGACATCTTCAGTCTTTGTAAATCCGACCTATATAATGCTGAGACACTAACTTGAAAGCAAGAAGAAAAAAACCAAGAAAAGATACCATGATAGTCTATGCCTGTCTTTGTAATATGAAAACATTTGAAAAACAAAGATTTTCTTGTGGCCATTTTCAGAGAATTTTATTTGAGTGGTTCTTACAAAGATTGTTGCAATATGAAAGTCATTTGTTTGATAGAAATATCAAGCTGTCTTGTCAAACACACTGAAGTAACCCAAAAATATATTTCAGAGCTCACAGAGCTTAAAAAGAGCAAAGATTATATGCAACCAGACAAAACCTATTTCTGCATTTCCTCTCTTGCTCAAGACTGCTTTACTCAATCGGTTACATCAACCACCCTGAGGAAATGCAGGATCATTTTGTTTGGAATCTCAAGATACACTAAAACACATAGTATTTACAAAGAAACTTTTACAGATACATTAATTTGAAAATTTTACCATCGAGAAATATTTTTAAATCCCCTTCTTGCCAAATAATCAAGGTCAAATGCTAAGCAGCCATTTAGCTGCTTAGACTTTTTTTCACACACTAAGTGTATTCCTTTGCTGAACCATGAGCCAAATACATGACTGTGAAATGTAACTGCTGTGTAAAAAGTTAGGTTTCTGAAACATTAAAACATTACCTGTCTGCCTTTATACAGAAAGCACATTTGTTCCCCTAGAGCTATTCTATAGATCCTTAATGTAATTTTCTACATGGACATTTAAAACAGCAGAACAAGAGAACAGCTTTGCATAAAGTAGGATTTGCTAGTTAGGGAGAATGAGCACACTGCATTCCTGTTAACATTTTTATTTTTCAAGATAACAGGAGTTGTATACAAATGACAGTAGACCCTTGCCTCTTTATTTTTATCTAAATAAAAGATAACTCAAGATGAATTCTCAAGAGAAAAAAAAGCTATATACATAAGGGACTGTATCTTCCTTCATCGTCTGCTTGGAACCAGTAGTTGTGTTGCTGTCATAGAATCAGGAAAGAGGTTGTGGTAAGTTGGAAGAGGTACATACGCTGCTGTTATCATTTTACCTGTTGACAAAGAGAAAAAAGTTGGGTAAGTTGTTTTATGTTAATAAATTGACTTCTCAACATAAAGTCTTCATAGCAGTTACTCACCAGCAAACCACCTGCCGTGCAATGCATTGACAGCAGCAATAGCTGCAGCAATAGATGGGCACTTCACATACACATTGCCCTAAAAGTATCAAAAGAAAAAAATTAATCATTAAAAAAAAAATTGAACATATACTCTCAAAGTATATCAAACATCCTTTGCATAAACGTGCTTTATAGTTTATTGATTCTAATAGCTTCATGGTCAATACCTTGAATGTTTTTAAAAACTATTGTATCTTTTCCTTTTCTCATTGATCTTTTTGCCCAATACCCATTCCCCTGATATCTATGCAAAGACTAAAGAAGTTGCAAAGAATTCCAGGCTACATGATGCAGATTAGCTAATCAATTAATCACTAATCTCATCAAATTTTCAACATTTTGACTCTGCATTTGTTTTGAAGCATGCATTTAGCTAGTACATTTAACTTCCTTTCCTGAAATAACCACTGAGCTAGCACAGTGCTACAGGCCTATAATAAATCCCAGAGCACGGGAAGGGAGTCAGAAAAGAGCTAACTTCATTAAAGCACTACACAAATCAATGCATTAAAAGAAAAAAAAAAGACTGCAATAGTGACTTGTGTCCAGCACAAAAGAGGCAGACATGTAGGTCGATCTTGCGGTTAACTTAGTCGACAGAGATTCAGGACAGGCAGGACTACACACAGATACCCTGCCCGAAAAGAAAAACCAAAACCAAGCCAAACAAAAGGAAATAACACCTAAGGGGAATAAAGTGACAATCATATGCCCTAATTGTATATAAAAAGTAAGATAGAGAATACTATCCACTTTAATCCCAGCACTTGGGGAAGCATAAGCAGGCAGATCTGTAGGATAGGCCAGCCTAGTATTTATTACACAAATAAACCCTGTCCTGAAAAACAGAAATCAAATTACCTGAGCTGAATTTTTGTCAACATAAATATGAATGACTCCTCCATGTTTATTACATTCTTCAATGACATCATCTTTAATCTCTGTATCCCATCCAACTTCTTCTTCTCTGTAAGAAAAAAATACTGAAATTATATTCAAGTAATGATTAAGTACATTTTGTGCGTGCATGCGTGCGTGCACGCATGCGTGTGTAGAGACCATGGAACATGGAGTCCATTTCAGCATCCACGTAAGTACCAGGGATCCAATTCTAGTCTTTAGACTTGGCAGCAAGCACCTTTCTTTATTCACAGTGAATCAAATTTTCTGCCTTCGACTATGTAGTAAAACTCTCCTTCTAAAACACAGCAATTTGACTGTACTAGCTAACCAACAATCTTGCTCCCTGTATACGCCTATTTGTATCAAACTTCCAAGGTGTCATTCATGTTAATGTGACAAGCACTGGACATGCTCAGCTATCCATCCACACTTAAAACATATTCTTCAAGATGTTAATTGTTGTAATACATAAAAAGAGATGAAGAGGCTCCATTAAAGTTCTAAGTTTTTACTGCCAAATTTACTGTAAACTCTGTGGAGTTCACTCAGCCAGCAGTTAAGAGCAGTTGTGGCTCTTGCAGAGGACTTAGGTCACACAGCTACAGTAATTCCAATTCTATAAAAATTTTTAACACTTCTGTTCCTTCAGATACAGGTAAGCATGTGGCATATATACACGCAGGCAAATCCTGATATACATAACAAACAAAAATTTTAAAACCCTAACAAGCCAAAAGATGTGGCTGCTATACAGTTATAATACTAACCATAATTCTACATAAAGCAACCAGCTAAATCCTTTTACAATCATCGAGAAGAGGCAGATGGAAGGTCTATTTGATCAGCAGGGCATCCAAAGTAAAAAAAAAAACAGTAAGTACATGTAAAAACAAGATGTCCTAGCTAGAGAAAAATAGTCTCAAAACAACACGAAAGAAAATTAAACAAGCACTTGGGAGGCAGAGGCAGGCGTATTTCTGAGTTTGAGGCCAGCTTGATCTACCGAGTGAGTTCCAGGACAGCCAGGGCTACATAGAGAAACCCTGTCTCGAAAAAAAAAAACCCAAAAAGAAAATTAAACAAGAACAAAACAAATTAGAAGGTGAAACAAACAAGCAAACAAACAAAACAAAAAACCAAATTTTGAATACATTTAGAAAAATATTTTAATTACTAGTATCATACATTAGTAAAAAGAGGTAGACTAAAAGCAGACACAAGTATCATAGGTTAAAAGCTAGCATGGACTATAGTATTACTAACTGATCAAAAGGCCAGCTCTGACAACTGAAAAACCCTGACAGAATTTAAAAAAAAAAAAAAAAGAACTGGTCATCTTCATCAGTGGCGTAACTGCCTGCCATGCAGCCCCCAGATCCCTTGTTTTTAATTCTACGACAGAAAAATTTCTAGTAGTATTTACTGGCTAAGAGGACACTGTACTTGTTTGTTATCCTTACAGAGTACCATCTTGAGTTCCCAGAACATCACAACAATCCTGATGCCCATTCTGACCTCCCTGATCACACATAAGACACAAACACACGTGTATGCACACATACAAGCAACAATCTCATACATAGTTTAATCAAACTAACCAAAAATAACAAGTAAACAAGCATAGGCAAAAGACTGGTGAGAGAAATTTCACAACTACATGTTAAATTTCAATGTGCCCAATAAAATATAAACGGGAATAAAAAATAAAAGTCTAACATATCACTTACGTTTGAGGATTAAACATGTTGGAAAGTTGGAAACACTGTGTTGCAAGTGGTTGAACAGATGCAGCTGCAGCTAAAGCTGAGGCTAAAAAAGGGAAAATAAAAATTAGCTTCAAGGAAAATGTGTAAGTATCCCTGGACAATAAACTAAAAATAAACCCTATCTATATATGGCTGACATAATTTATATATTGTCTATATGAGTATGAAATAAGAGTTACACACTTTACCAAAATACAACAGTTAAGCTAAGCAAAACTACTTTAAAACATCTTTAGTTTCACTTATAATAGGCAACACAAAGTAGAAATACTCAAGTATTATTTTGAGGGGAAAAGTGCTAATATATTTCATTCAGATGCAAATATATTTCCCTAAAAATTTCAGGAGCTGTGGTTTGGGAATTAATTGTCACGAGTATTTGTCTAGCAAGCATGAAGCTCTGGGCTTGATATCAAACAGAGCATAAACTCTTATGCACTTATACTCTTAAGCATTAGAAAGATAGATCGTGAGGAATATAAGTCATCTAGGCCAACAAAGTTTCATCTCCGACGAAAATCATACTTAAAAATGGGCACAATGGCACATGGCTTTAATCCCAGCCTTTGGGAGGTAGAGGTAGAAAGATCTTAGAATTCTTATGTCAGCTTGGGCTACAAAGCAAGTTCTAAGACAGCTAAGACTACATGGAGAGACAATATTCTTAAACCAAAACCAAAACCAGGAGTGATTAATGAGACAGATGTAGTCTAAATCTATTAAAAACAAGCAACAAAAATCCTGCACACAAATCATTTCAGAAAGAAAAATGGAAAATGAACGGTTGCATCCGGAAATGATTGCAGTAATACAAAATTGGGTTGTTGGAAAGCCTAAATAGACATTCTTTTATTTCTCTTCCTTTTGCCAGGAATATAGTCTTGTTTTTAAAAGATATATAAAAACACACATGTATTAGATTTGTATATAAGTACTCTGAACAACTTGGTCCATCTTTTCAGCAGCCAAATATTTATTTTCAATCTTAATCTTATGTTTATGAGATTTTGCCTGCATACCTGTGGAACACAGGTACCTGTTTCCCTCAGGGGCCAGAAACCCTGAAATTTGTTAAATACTATTATTGTAAGCTATGATGTGGTTGCTGAGAATCTAATTTTGGTCATCAAGTAAAAGTCTAAAGTGCTTTAAACCAAAGACCACTCTCTCTGGTCCAACTTTTAAATACATCAACCTAAATATAACTAACATTTCAAAGACCGTGTAAAGTATCACAGAAAAATGTCATAATACTGCAACACTGTAAATGATTTGTAGGAGCAAAATAGAAAACCAGAAACAGGCAGCTTATCTATGATTTGACTATCGTAATGTGAAAATTCTGAATACAGTAATATTCAACCTTAAAATAAATGTCTATAGTGAACTAAGCACTTTCCAAGTGAGGTTTCTATTTGGTGTTTAGGTTTGGTTTTTCTCTTCTTGAGACAGGGTCTTATGTCACTCCAATTTTCAGAGAATTACCAAAGGTATTAGAGCAGCTGTTATAGAACTCACCGTAATCATATTATCTGACCAAATCCCATTCCAATGCATAACAACAAACAGCTAAGGATAAAATAATGCATTAAGAAATCGAGATGAATTGAAATGAATAACCACCTAAGGAAGTATCAGATAAATTTCACTGAACAAAGCTATTCATGAAATACCACATTAAAAATTATTCTGATAGAATTACAAAAGTGTCGTTCCTTCAATATTTCCTTCAAAGTTAAAGGCATTTTTCTTTGAAAAATTTGAGAAGCCTTCTCCTTGAATTCCCTCCTATAAGAACAAATATAACCTGACACAATCTAAGACCTAGTAAGTTCCAGGTAGCTACCTAAATATAAGGTAGAACTGCTTAAAAAAGCACAAAAGTATACCCGAGCAACAAACCAAAAACATCAAACCAATTTATAACTAAAGATGGTCAGTGATAGGAGCCAGAGTAAAGCAGATCTGAGTTACAGACTAGCTATACGTAACAGCCAAAAGCTACACAGTAAGACCCTGTTTCAAAACAAAAACATACACAAGGATACAGAGCTAAAAAGTTTTCAGGAAACTGAGGGGAACTACTGACTGATTATGAGAACTAAAGACCAAATACGTAATGAAATCTTTTACTTTGACTTTTGATAAAACTGTTAGTCATTTATAAACAGCAGTACAAATGTGGCATATGCTTAAAGAAACTTAAAATACATTTAAAATTCTCACCAAAAATTGCCATTTTTCACACAGGATTTTTGATATAAAAAAAGAGAGAGAAACCAATAAACAGTTTACTGTAAACCTGGCAGCGTACTGAAGTAGTAAAATGCTTTTTATCTTTCATGGTAGATTTCAGAGAGACATGAAATCATGACCTAATGCATTTCATGATGATGTAGTTAGAACAATTCATACCCCTATTCTTAGCTTCATAAAATAGCCAAGTCCTAATGATTCATTAAAACATTGTCAAAAAATGTAATATATATATATTAAATCTAAACTGAAAGAAATATAAAAAAAAAGTAAAACGACTTGCTCATGTATTTCATGTACATGAATGCACTGTCTTCATGTATATCAGAAGAGGGCATACATAAGTTCCCACTGCAACTCCTTCTGAGACACCATGTGGATGCTGGGAGTGGCAATGAGGCCCCTCTGGAAGAGCAGTGGGTACTATTCCATCTCTCCTGCCCTTAAACTTAAAAAATAGTCCCACATTGTCATGGTATGCTAAAAACAATTTGTTTTTTATACAAACCTTACAGCTTAGATAAAAGTGTAAAGAAAGACTGAGTTCTGGACCTTGTTTTTCAAGTGTAAAAGATGGCATGTTAAAGCCAGCCCTTTACAAGGAATCAAATAAATAAATTCCACAATCCACAACAAACATAACCATAGACATCTTTATATTCTCTGACTATTAATGTACTATGGTTACAATACATGGCAAAACTATATGAATATGATACTTATCAAATTATATCTTTGTATTATTAAATTATATTTCAAAAAAAAAAAGATCAAAATGTAAGTAACTCACCTTCGGTCTGTTGGGAAAGTCGTGTTTGCAAATCTATAACAAAAGAGAATTCTACAGCTCAGTGCAGGAACAATGAAGAGCCTCAACTAACAGGGTAAATGTCAGGAAAGTATTAATAAAAGAGGACTTCAACAGCAGGGTTCGTTTAAATCAAATTAGTAACACCTGGCAGCAAAACCTCCTTCCCCATTCCTCATTTACAAGGATTTTGGACCTTTTGTTTTCTCTTATGCTAGAAAATTATCACTGTATTCCTAATACATTCCTCCCTATGCTATATGATGTTCCATTACAATACCACAGCTAGGAATAATGGGAAATGGGGAAAAAGGAGCAAACCAGTCAGAAAATACGTGAAAAACCCTGATTGAGAATTCAATTCCAAGTACTTGGGAAATAAAATTTTATAAATTATTATTATTATTATTTTTTTTTTTTTGGTTTTTCAAGACAGGGTTTCTCTGTGTACCCCTGGTTGTCCTGGACCTCACTCTGTAGACCAGGCTGGCCTCAAACTCAGAAATCCGCCTGCCTCTGCCTCCCAAGTGCTGGGATTAAAGGCGTGCGTCACCACCACCCGGCAAAATTTTATAATTTAATGGCAATAAAAATTCAGTATTTCAGAATCTTGTATTAAAACTGTAGGCATTACAACCACACACATTCAAGAGCTAGCAAGGATCATGTTCATTAATTTCCAAGTTTAGCATTATCCACTGAGAAAGACATAATTCCAACAATTTGGAACATATCTTTGTAAGAGCTTCTCAGATTCAACTTGCCAATGATTTCTCTAACAGGTCCATAATTTGATCAATGTTAATTTTCTCACCTACTATAAAAATTCATGTTTCTATACAGAAGCATGTCAAAATCCCAATCAGACAAGTATAAAAAATTTGCATGAGCTGGGAAAAAAATTCAAGCACAAAATAGATGTGGTCCAAGTCTTTTTAACCCTAGCAGTAGCGAGGCTGAGACAGGAAATATTTCTTCATTGAGACCAGTCTGCCTGATCTATGTGGGGAATTTCAGAACAGCCAGGGATAAATCATAGTGAGACCTTGTCTCAAACCAACAAAACCCAAAATCCCGTATTGCTGCAAAGTGATCATAATTAATAAAGATTCAATTTGGGACATGAATAAGGAAATCTAAACCATGTATTTAATTTACTGGGTTAAAACAGTTGGGCCCTCAGGGGATAAAAAATGACTTATCAGTGTATGCTAAATAGAACTAATACCAATAACTTAAAAATACAGTGTCTTTTTCACATAATAGGTAAGTTGTATACATATTTATGCTATTAAGTACAAATTCCAATTTTACTTTTAAAAATAACTGTGGTTACTTCCAATATATATTAAGAAACAAGGAACAAATTGTATTCTACGTTAAGGTGTATTAGAAAATTTGCTTTATCTGAGGGTGTTGGAGCACTGCACAAATCCTAGCACTCAGGAAAGGCAGAATTAAGCTCATGTTAATTCAATGCCAGAGTCAGCTGCAGAAGGTACAAGGTCATCTTACATATACACAACTACCTAAAAAAAGACAGCAAATGGGAAGTCCATGAGACAGAGGTTGAGGGAAGAGGCTTGCTCTGAGTTAGTAAATACAGAACAAATTAGGGATGAATAGGGATACCCAGTAACATCCTAGCTCAGTAATGAGACTCTGGATATAAGGTTAGTACATAAGTAAACAGACAGGCTGCCATTAGACATATGGTACATATTCTACATATGAAAGAAGGATACATCAACACAATGCACATTAGCCTCTGACCTCCTCACATGGTTAGAAGCATAAGTAAGTACCTCCTATCAAAATAATTAAATGCATTTAAAACAGTTATCTTCAGCCGGGCGGTGGTGGCGCACGCCTTTAATCCCAGCACTTGGGAGGCAGAGGCAGGCGGATTTCTGAGTTCGAGAGTTTGAGGCTAGCCTGGTCTACAGAGTGAGTTCCAGGACAGCCAGGGCTACTCAGAGAAACCCTGTCTCGAAAAACCAAAAAAAAAAAAAAAAAAAAGAAACAGTTATCTTCACTGAAAGAGAACAAAGCCTAGGACCCCTGCAAGTGCAGCCAGTGCTCTCTCCCCATGAGCCATCATTTACAGCTCCTACATGAGAAACTTTAAGGATGGTGGCATTATGAACGGGTTAGGATTTGCTCTAACGGAATGAATATCTAATTTTTTTAAACATGAAATCTTGACCTTGAATGAAGAGAAGCAGCAAGTTAAATAATCACTTATTTTTCCGGAAGATGTTTCTCTACATAGCTCGGGATACTCTGGAGCTAAGTAGACGAGGCTGGCTACCTCCTAAGCCCTAAACCCCAAGTACTGGCATTAAAGGTGTGTGCTTCTACACTTGGCCCATTATTATTATTACTATGTTTTTATTGTTTTTCAAAAGAGGGTTTTCCTGTGTCTTCCTGACTGTCCTGTAACTTATTCTGTAGCTAATACTTGGCCGAAAATTCAGAGATCATCCTGTCTGCCTCTGAAATGCTGGTAGTAAAAGTGTGCACTAAAAGTGTCTGTAGCATTACTTTTCTTAAGTAATTATTTTTATCTTATCTTTATTAGTGTGCATATATGAGTGCAAGCAATATGTCGTTGTCTGCAGATGGCATTAGAGGGTATGAGAGTCCCTTCAATTAGAGCAACAGGTAATTGAGCTAATCCTTGTGCCTGGGACTCACTGAACTGAAATCCTCTAGAAACAACCACACCAAGCTGGCTATATCATCTCAGATTACTTCTGATTACAGATTATTTCTGAAATAAGTTCACTTCAATTAAAAAAGCAGAATGCTGTGACTATAGATTTGATGTTTAAAAAAAAAAACAATTGTAATCGCTAATGTTTCCAAAATTGACAGGCAAAAACAAAGGTAACAGATTCTTGTGTTGTGCTTAAGACATGTTACTTGCAAAAACGTCTTAATGCTTACTTTTCCCACCATCTCATCATTTATGTTGGCACCGTTCTCAGAACATATGCTTTAAATATGCTTTACCAAGCACACAGGTCTCTTTGTACATTCAAACTATTAACAATCTAAAATCTCACAAGGTCTCACTTTTGAGAAAGTTTAGAACACAAATGGCCACACTTAGAACTTCTGGACATTTGTGGCACAACACATAAAAGTTTAAAAACAGGGTCTCATTCTGTAGACCATCATGTTAATGCTCCCCCATCCTCCCAAATTTGGTATTACAGGGTCCTCACCATATCAGGCTAAAAAGTATCCTTTATATATTATCTATAGCTCTAATTATGACATGCATATCAAATCAAATACAACTTTAGCTCACAGGTTTAGGGCAATTTGTGTTAATTTAAGACATTTATCTGTTTATATAGCTGTGTTACTGTGTGTACCTGTGGCCTGCAGAGGTTAGACAAAGACATAGATGTGCCAATACTGGAGTTCTAAGCACACAAATGCTAGGAACAGAACTGGGCTAAATTACAGCTTTTCTCTAAGTTGCTTCTGTCAAGGTATTATAATATACAAATATGGAAAACAAAAAGAGTAACTAGTTTTCTTTGTATAATGGGAATGCAGATGTTTAAGCAAAACTAAATTTTACCAAATGCTTGGTGTTTTTTCTAACTATTAATAGTAATTTAACTACACTTGAGATTTTTCTATACTCTGAGTTCTCTGGATAGTCATATACCTATTCTTCTTTGGAATCATTAAGATGCTAGAAGTACTTAATGAATTGAATTCTCAGTTAGTCCTTTGAAATGCAAAAAAATTTGGCATATTTTTCGAATTAGATGAAAATACAATGACTTCAAATCAGAAAGGATTCAATTCCTACCTGCCACAGCACCAAATGCCAAAGAGCCACTCATTTGTAAAGCTTGTTGTGCTGCTGGTGGAATCTGCAAACCGGTACCTGTAAAATAATAAATTTCCCAGTTATTACTATGTTAACAGCAGAAAGAAACCAAATTCTGGTCATTCATGTGGTCAACTCGAGGTGCCTGTAAAATGGCTCTGCACTAATAGACCTTCCTACAAGGATGAGAAACCGTATTCTTTAATACTGATGTACAGTAGAAGAATAAAACGTATTTCCCTCTAGTGGCACTCTGACCTCCCCAACCCATGCTGTGCCATCAGTATACCATCAAAACTAATTGTAAAAGCCAAGGAAAACTGTAGGAGGAGCTAAGGTAGGAAAAGTAAGGAGAGGAAGAGCTGGGGAGAGCAGAGAATGAAGATGGAGGATGAAGAGCCAAGCAGGTATGGAGAGCAGTCCTGAGTAACGATTTGTACTTAGGTTAGCTAATTGGGATACACCTCTAATTATGTCAGCACACTGTTATTGAGCATTATCAAACATATAAAGCCTTTGATTAACATTTAAGCTTTAGAGTTTCACTCGCTACCCGTCCTGCGAGGATGGCGGGATGGTCTAGGAATTGCCCAGCTTTTTGGAGACAGTGTAGAAGATTGGCAGAGCCATCTCCCACACTGGCGTCTCATGGGTGGCAGGGCCGGTGTCTCTATCCACTTGAGCAGACTGCCTGAACTGAGTAGCAGCGGTAAGCTGCCACCACTTGTGGTCGGCAGACCTAGGCTAGTTGGGAACATGATGGCTGATTAAGAACAAGCTAGATTGAGTGTTTTAAGTATCTCCTGCCAACAGAAAATAATCAGAACTTACTGAGTCTGGTGATATACAGAGAAAAAAAAAAAAACTATAGTGTTTACATATACAAGAATGAGAACATTAAAATTTTAATAAAAGACACTGGTAAAGACTTCAATGTATTCCTATCCGTAAACATTAACTCAAAAATATTTTTCCCATTTTGTAGTTTGCATGGCTACCTTTCCTTTTTCACCACTGTATCTATGATAAATCAGTAACGCAATTGAAAACTTACCCTCTGCAAGTCTTGCCATTAACTGGAGACGTCCAGTTGTTCCCAAGTCAATTCCAGTCCTTTCTAGTTCATCACTGTCCAAAAATGAGCTAGCACTAGAAGCATCAGTTCGTTCGGTAACATGTCCAACTTTCATTGGTCTCCCAGCTAACTCAAATCCATTAAGCTGTTCCAAAGCCTTTTTGGCACATTCTGAATCGGAAAACTAGAACAGACAACAGGAATTTTATCCGACTAATATACATTTATATCATTACTAAAACAGATCTAATATATATTAAGTCCAAAAAAATCTGAAAAAATAATAGATATAAAATTAGACCATCAATTTTGCAAATAAAGATGTAAGACAGTTTTTATTTTTTTTATTTTTTGTTTTTGTTTTTCTCTGTATAGCCCAGGCTGTCCTGGAACTCACTCTGTAGAACAGGCTAGCCTCAAACTCAGAAATCCGCCTGCCTCTGCCTCCCAAGTGCTGGGATTAAAGGCGTGCGCCACCACCACCCGGCTAAGACAGTTTTAATAAACATAGGCTATCTTAGTTTTAGGCAAAGTGTCATTTTGTAACATTCAGCATGGAACTCAGTATGTAGATCAATCTGGTCTTGAGATGCACCTACCTTACTTAGCATCTCAATTTCTGGGATTAAAAGTATGACAACATGCCTAGAAGCCTGACTGAATTTATAAGAGAATCTTCAGTGACTGAAAGACATGTTCCTCCTTGAAACTTCTAACATCATCAGCCCACCCACTAAATGTAAAAAGTTACCTTTTGCATCTCTTTCCTTTAATCTCCAGATTCATGTTCTCTGCGCTATACTCTAAGATTACCACCCTAACTCTTCTCAATAGATTCAATTAGGCTCATTTATCTTCTCGGATCTCACTCAATGATTCTTGTGGCCTCAAGAAATATTCCAATATTTTTCACATTCCCAGAAAATCTGAACAGTAGTGGGAGATATGCCTCTTTTCCAGAGGAATAGAGTTCAGTTCTAAACATCTACAAGGTATTCCATAATTCCAAATCCAGGTGATCTTATGCCCTCTTCTACCACTTCAGGCACCAAAACACGCCCACTATGTCATACACCCATATACACATAAATAAAAATGAATTTAAAAGCATCATGGCTGAGGACTTTTAATATTTGGGAGGCAGATCTTCGAATTTATTGGCAGTCTAAGTTATATAACTCCATCTTGTTACAGAAAGGGGTGTGGTGGGTGGGAAGGTTTGGTGTCCTCTTGCATCTACCTCCAGTGTGGTAACATTAAAGGTAAGCATAGAATAATGGTTAAGGCAATATTGAACGCCAAATCTTGATGAATAAAAAAAGGATATTACTAACTGGACTATGTATCCCCAACTCCCGAGCCATTTATCAATTTTTGAGACCCAGAAAACAACAATTCTAGCCAAATATCGTGTCCTTGGTCAGTAATTCTAGCAAACTCAAGAAGATAAGGTGCTCAAAGGCATGTAGAATCCAAAATGAGCTAAAGTGGCCTGGTATCACACCACATCTTTGATCCTAGCTTTTGCTAGACTAAAATCATGTTCAGGGACAGCTTAACATACACGTGAAGCCGGGCGGTGGTGGCGCACGCCTTTAATCCCAGCACTTGGGAGGCAGAGGCAGGCGGATTTCTGAGTTCGAGGCCAGCCTGGTCTACAGAGTGAGTTCCAGGACAGCCAGGGCTACACAGGGAAACCCTGTCTCGAAAAACAAAAAAAAAAAAAACAAAAAAAAAAAACATACACGTGAAATCCAGGACTACAAATAGACCTCACCCCAAAATAAACTAAGAAAGTAAGTACGTTGAGAGCCTCAGTTGAGAACCTGTCTCAGAAGAAAAATTGACAGGGGGGAAAAAAGGAAAAAATAAATTTTCTCTCTTCAACCATAATATGACATCCAAATTTTCTTTTAACTGATGGGTCTGTATACACAGGTAAGACCATGGACTTGGCTGTCAAGACATGAGTGTTTTAACCATGCCTGATGTGGCAGCTTATGCCTTAAGGACCTTCTAGGACTGGCTACATTTTGGAAGGTTAGACTTTCATAGGTAAGAATGTAAGAAGACTGGCCTGGCAGTGTATGCCTTGAATTCTACCACTGTGAAGGCAGAAATGTCATCTCAGTTTGATGCCACCCTGGCATACATGGAGAGTTATAGCCATGGTTAAACTTAGAAACAATGACACAACAATACTCTAATTCCAGGTGGATGTAACATAACTAAACCATATGAATTCTAGCACTGATATGCATAGATGAAAACAGACAATACACACACAAAATTAAAATAAGATTAAAAACAAATGTAGCCATGTTTACAAATGAAATCACTTGAAAACACTAACTCTTCATACGCAACTATCCTAAACCATACACAAACTTCTGAGATGTTACAGAAGACAATACTCACTGTAATGAATCCATATCCCTTAGATCGACCTGTTTCACTATCCATCATGAGCTGAATACTTTCAATCTAGAATTTAAAGGCATAAATTAGAAAAATTACTCCTTGAGACATAGTTTTGAAAAATCTGGAATATACTTTTATCTCCCAGTCCTCAAGAGGTAACAACCATGCTTTACATATGAAATTTCCCCCCTTGGCAGGGTAATAACTAATGGAAAAGTCAGGGGAAAAAAATTTAAATTTACCCTTCCAAAAGGTTCAAAGATCCCACGAAGCATATCTTCAGTTATGTTAAAGTGTAATGAGCCCACGTAGAGCCTCATAGGTCCAGCACTTCCCTTTTGTAAATTATTTGCCATGGCAGCAGCTCTGTTTTTTTCTGCCTATAAATGAATAAAAGTCAATGTCAAATACTAAACACTAATATAAACCAGGCAAACAGTCAACAAAAAAAAAAGAGTAAGGCAGAAACTGAAGTCATACCAAATAAATTTAGAAGTATCACAGCAAATACACAAGACTTCATCAAACATTTGGGCTAGAGAAAGTGAAAGAGAATGATGGATAGAATGGTTTGTCTAGTTATATAGAATGTTCAGAGGAAAGATGGTGGGTCAATGTCATTAACAGCACTAAATTGCATTGAAAGGCCTGTGTGCATGTTATAAAAACATTTCAATACGAAGCTATATAAACCCTGATCTTAAATTCTGAACACAATGGGTAATGTGTTCTAGTTTGCCATTTTAATAAAGTTTAAAGTATAATAATAATAAAGTATATATAGTTATATACAAAACTATATACAGTAATTATACTTCGCAGAATAACTTATTTTATGTAATCAAAAAATTAAGACTATTCACTGAATATTTGTAAATATATTCAGACATACAAACCAGTTTTAATTTAGTAATAAGGGGATTAAGGCATCATAAACAAGGACCCAAGTAAATCACTGGTATTTTTTCTATATTAAGACTTTCATAAGGCCAAAGAAATAGCTCAGAGGTTAAGAGGAGTGGCTGCTCTTCCAGAGGTCCTGAGTTCAATTCCCAGCAACCACATGGTGACTCACAACCATCTGTAATGGTATCTGATGGCCTCTTTTGGTGTGTCTGAAGAGAGCTTGAGTGTATTAAACTACATGGCAATCACATGGTGGCTCAAAACACATTTACAACGGGGTCTGCTGGCCTCTTCTTGAATGACAACGTACATGGAGAACACTTGAATACATAAATCCTTACCAAAAAAAAAAAACTTTGTGTGGAAGTTTTACCCATATGTACATTTGTGTACCATATGTATGTCTTTTGCTTAATTACAAACCTCTAAATCAAGTTACCTGTGATGCCTGTACTATGATTGGCACTCCTAAAACTCGTTGGCCAGTTAATCCAATTGCTAGAGGCACTGAACTGACATCAACAAACTCCACATAAGCAATTCCTTTGGAACGTCTTGAATTTCTATCAGAAATCATTCTCACATCTCGAACCTAAGATGAAAAGAAATGTTATTACTATTCTCTAGTCAATATCCCAGTACAAACTACACACATAATTTCTTCAACATGTAAGAGGCTTTTCCCTCAGAAATACTGTCTCAATACATGTCCCTGTGGCTTAAACTTCATTGTGTAGACCAAAGTGGCCTTAAATTCACATAAATCTGTAAACCTCTGCCTCCAGAGGTTGCAAAAAAATTTCACAACCAGTTATGGCAGTGGAACAAGTAGTAATGAAGCACGCCAGGCCAGCATGCACCATACAATCAGACTCAATAATCAATCATTGTGTATGGTGGTGCACTCCTATACTCCTAAGCATAGTTCACCCAGGTTTACAGACACATGTTCCAGGACAGCCACAGCTGCTCAGAGAAACCCTGTCTACAAGACAAGACAAACAACTCAGAATGAAGATAGAGATTTCAGTATTTAACCACATCCTATGTTCTACCAAGATTATATTATCTACCTAAGACTTGTTCCTTAAAAACCTGAGATAAATTATTGGATTGTCTTTGAAGAAAGTGTCAAGATTTTAGCTGTTCATCTTGGACTATATAAATGAAAATGTTATCAGCTAATGATTAAGTCCTTTAATACAACAGTCACGGATGATGTTATTTTAACAGGTTGTCCTGTAACCACAAGAAGCATGTCTGCCTTAACCTCAAAAGAAGCCATTATACTCAGAACATTCCTAGTATTTTTACCTTTTTACATATAAATTTTCATTTTAATACATCAAATATAATCATAGCTTAACGATAAAGAACGAATCATTTTTATATGCGACATAAGGAATATTACGGGGCAGAGGATAGCCTGAGGCAACACAGTGGGTAAGCAATAGAGGTGTCTTGCAAGAACCACAAGTCCAGAATGAAGACTTTAATAACTATGGTAAGTCTTCCAAATTTAAGTAACTTCTTACTACTGTTTCTCTTTCATTTTTTATTAACGTTCTTTTGTAGTTGTCATTCTGTTTTCCTGAGACAGTTTCCCCCCCGCCCCCAGACAGAAGGTTTCTCTGTATAGCCCTGGCTGCCCTGGAACTCACTCTGTAGACAAGGCTGGCTTCAAACTCAGTAATCTGCCTGCCTCTGTCTCCCAAGTGCTGGAATTAAAGGTGTGTGCCACCACTGCTCGGCTCTGAGACAGGTTTTTGACTATCCTGAAACTCACTCTGTATATCTCCCTGCCTCTGCCTCCTAAATTCTAGGCAGGTGCCACAACTAGCTAGCCTCCTATTAAATGTGCATAATGCCATACTGTCACTATCCATGATTACATTCTAAAATTGGAAGCTAAGTTCTTAATTGCTAATGGCATAAGCACAATGCAAATAAATAGGACTTTGAGAAAGCTGCAACTGACCTGGAAAACTCTTCCCTGAAGACTAGCTCTCATAGTACAGAAGGCACTTAAACAAGCTGCCTAAGGGAGATAAGCTAACTGCCCCAGTCTTCTATGTTTGATGAAGAGACTGCACTCACAAAAAATACAACAGCAACAATACAGCAGCGAAAACAAGACATACCTGATGAGCTAGTTTTCTAATACTAAGTGGTGTTAGCCCTAGAACTATACACATACAAAGACCAATACATGAACTCAGCCAATTGTATTTCTATATATGAGAAGTAATTAAAGGGAAGGTAAGATTTTTTTTATCTGTAACCCTATTGTGCCAAATACACAGTCTTTGGTTTTCTTTGGAGAAAAGTTTTTTCCTTACTTTGAGACAGGGTTTCTGTTTAGCCTCTGATGTCCTAGAACTTAATGTTGACCAGGCTGGCCTCAAACTCAAAGATCACCCTGCCTCTGCCTCCTGAGTGCTGTGGTTAAAGGCTTCCAAGAGCACTACCTATTTTTTTTTTTTTTGGACAAAACTCTATGTAGCCACGGCTGTCCTTTGAAATCACAGCGATATATCATGATATAGGATTTAAGGTACATGTTACCACACCCAAACACAGTGACAATTACTGAAAAATACTCTACAAACTTACATTCTTTAAAATTTGGTAAGTTACCTTTCCTACTGTAGAGAAAAATTCTTCCAAATCTCTTGGTCGAATTCTTGCTGCCAGTTGCATGCAGAAAACTGTCCTTGCATCCCTTTCCTCAGGAGTGAGATTATCAATAGGTTCCCTAACAAAAGAAAAACCACAAAATTAACTTTGGAATATTATTTGGACACAGGGACTAATGTATCATGGTTGTCCCCAAATCCTCTGTGTTCTTTGGTTTTTCGAGACAGGGTTTCTCTGAGTAGCCCTGGCTGTCCTGGAACTCACTCTGTAGACCAGGCTAGCCTCAAACTCTCGAACTCAGAAATCCGCCTGCCTCTGCCTCCCAAGTGCTGGGACTAAAGGCGTGCGCCACCACCGCTACTAAGAATGTTTCTCTGTGTAAGCTTTGCTGTACTGGAATTCTCCCTGTAGACCAGGCTACCATAAAACCAAGTGCTGGGAAAGATGCCTGCCACCACAGCCCACTTAAACTCCTTTCTTAACCAAGAAGGCTCTTGGACGTGTGTGTGTGTGTGTGTACACCTATTAAGGTGACACATCTCTAATGTATTTCTGAATGTATGCAAGTATACTCAATCATTCAAAGCTCACAAAGATCAGAACACTCAAAATTTGAATTACCTATGACTGTGAACTGCCATGTAAGTGCTGGAAATTGAACCCAGGCTTTTTCAACAGTCAAGTGCTTATAAGCACCAAGTATTCTCAACAGCCCTATCTTGAACATTCTATTTCTACTTCTCAGTTTGTTGGATTTATAGACCTGCATCATTCTAAGCAGTTGTAGGTATCACTGCAATAAATCTTTATCAAATTTGTAGTCTTCAGGGGATTGAGGCCCACAATGCACACATTAGGCAAATGATCTACACTGAAATGTGTCTCCAGTCCTGGAGTAATTTTTAATGTATATACTTCAGTAAAAATGTAAACAAGGAGTTAGAAAGATGAATTGCCATTTAAGGGTATTTGCTGCCATGCAGAGGCTATGCTCTATTCCCAACATTATATTATGAATCACAATTCCAGTTCTCTTCTGATCTCGAGAAACCAAGTAAACAGTACACATAATAGAGGCAGAAAAACATTACATTAATTTAAAAATAAGCTTCAATTTGTAGTCAATTTTTCAAAATACAGTTGTACTTTCTCCCCCCCCCTCCCCCCACTTCGAGACAGATTTCTCTGTATAGCCCTGGCTGTCCTGGAACTCACTCTGTAGACCAGGATGGCCTCAAACTCAGAAATCTGCCTGCCTCTGCCTCCCAAGTGCTGGGATTAAAGGCGTGCGCCACCACCGCCCGGCCAGTTGTACTTTCATCTGTACAAAATGTTCACAATACAAAGTCTACTTCCTTTGACAGAGTAATTGAAAAAAAAATTTTGCTAATCAGACTATTCGAGATACCACAGCTAAAACAACTGTCCTTAAGTCAACAAAGCAGTTATTTCTCCATATTAAAGAGCTAATCAAGGAGCCTTCACAATTGAAAGACAAATTGTAGGAGTGAACAAAATCTACATAATGAAAACAAAATATGCAACTAAATTTGAAAACTTGAAATGATCAATGTGAGAATGCAACCTTCAAAGAGTTCCAGGGATTCCAATTGAATTGGCATTATTTCAATGACAAAAACTAATACACAGAGCTTAGGAGTTTATTTCTGTAGAAAAGCAACTGCTTATCATATTCCAAATTCTAAATGAGGAAATAAAGGGAGTGATCAAATCAAGTTACAAACAGCAGTAGGAGACAAGAGGCAAGAAAGAACAAAGAATCACTCTATCTATGTGGAATTTCCATAATGGAATATAATTTACATGTCAAAAAAAAAAAAAAAAAAGAGCCAGGCAGTGGTGAAAGGCTCTCAGCTATCTATGTGAACCAACCTCCTGTTAACTAATGGAGATATTCATTCCTCAACCTTGAAATTGTTAGGAATAAAGGTTCAAGATATGGTGTTCAACAATTTTCACAAAAAAATTGATCTATTAACATTACTCATTGTTAATAGATATCAGCACCTAAGGGCCATATATTGCTCTTCCAGATGACCTGACTTCAGTTTGCAGTACCATGTTGGGTGACTCACAACCACCTGTAACTCCTTAGTGTTAATAACTCTTGTCCCTTAGGACACCTAAGCTCACACCCAAATACATTACTTAAAACAGTAAAATCAGGGCTGGAGAGATGGCTCAGTGGTTAAGAGCACTGACTGAACTTCCAGAGATCCTGAGTTCAAATCCCAGCAACCACATGGTGGCTCACAGCCATCTGTAATGAGATCTGATGCCCTCTTCTGGTGTGTCTGAAGACAGCTACAGTGTATTCATATATAATAAATAAATAAATCTTTAAAAAAAAAAAAAAACAAAAAAAAACAGTAAAATCAGCCGGGCGGTGGTGACGCACGCCTTTAATCCCAGCACTTGGGAGGCAGAGGCAGGCGGATTTCTGAGTGCGTGGCCAGCCTGGTCTACAGAGTGAGTTCCAGGACAGCCAGGGCTACACAGAGAAACCATATCTCAAAAAACAAAGAAACAAAAAGCAAAACAATTAAAGAAAATCTTTTAAGTAATATATGTATAATAGAAACATGGTCATATTCTATATACTACTAGAAACTTCTTAGAAACAAAAAAAAAGTTCTTATACTTCTTAGAAACAAAAAAAGATAGATCAGAGAAGTCAGTAGAGAATTTTTTTTGTAAATCCAATAAGCTATAAAAAAACACAGATTCAGAGACTGAGGATTTTCTTACAAGTAAACCAAATGTTCACAATAAATCAGTATTTGTTCCAATTTCATAAACATGTAAGATTTTATCTAATCCAAAAATTTTAAGATTAGAATACATCCCATAACAAGTTTAACAACTAGAAGACTGGCTACCCTTACCAAAATCTATCGTTCTCAGTTCTCAGCAACCTAACGAAGCTCAGAACTATCTGTACTCCAGTTCCAGGAAATCTAACCCTTCTTACGGGCTTGGAGGGCACCCGGCATGATATCCTTCATAAATATTCCTGGAAACAAACACTCCTTTTAAAAAAAATATAAGTTGGGCACAGTGGCACACACTGTTATCCCAGCACTAAAGTGGCACAGGCAAGTAGAACTGAAGGACTGGGCCAAACAGAATGTTTCAAGTTACCTATGGCTAAAAAGGTGTACCTTGCCCCCCAAAAATTAATTAATTGGGCTGAGATGGAGATGCTCTTCCTGAGGTCCTGAGTTCAATTCCCAGCAACCACATCGTGTCTCTCATCCATCTATAATGGGATCTGATGCTTTCTTCTCGTGTGCATGAAGTTAGCTACAGTGTACTCATATACATAAAATAATAAACCTTCAAAAAAATAATGAAAATAAATTTAAAGTATTCTACTTAAGGTCAACCATGTTAGTGAAGCATGATACCAAAAGTTAAAATGTGCTCTGAAGCACTCTGCATTATACAGTTGGAAACTTATTGAGGAAATAATTTAAGAAACTTCATGAATATATTTAACCATTCAATCATATAAGATATATAAGGTGAAATGTACTTTTTCATGCAACCATGCTAAAGTAGTAAAACTTATGATTGTTACTTTATTTTACTACAAGAGCTATTCAAATGTTACTACTTAAGAATTCCATGAAGGCTGGAGAGATCGGTTAAGAGCACTAATTGCTCTTCCAGAGGTCCTGAGTTCAAGTCCCAGCAAAAACATGGTGGCTCACAATCATCTATAATGGGATTTGATCCTCTCTTCTGGTGTGTTGGAAGACATCAACAGTGTACTCATATAAAAAAAAATTCCATATGAAATGAAGCCTACTTAAAATCATCAGGGCAACTGCCATGACAAACCTCTTTGTGTAAATACAGAAAAAGATGATCTATAATATCTGCACTTTCAAATAATATTAAAGATTATATGAGGACCAAGCTACTGAAAGTTCATAATCACTGTACAATATCACTGTACATAATCACGGTACAAATACTCAAAAAGGAATTTAAAGACTTAACATGATTATTTTCATTATATAAATTTAAGAAGTTTTTTTTTTGTTTGCAGAAAAGTTGGGGGGACGGGGGAGCCAACAGTTACCTCACAGGGCTCTTGTCTTTCCTGAATGGACTTTTGCTTCGGGATCGTCTTCTGCTGCAAGGTTAAAAAATTTCACAAGTTAACCAAACAGGTACAATCACATTAGTTTCTTGAAATACAATTTAAACAATTCAGAAGTATGTTTAAAAACCTTAATTTGATGCTATGAGGCAACCCAATCTTTCCTCGGATGGCACTGTTAAATTTTGGTCCGGAGCTAAAAAGAAAACACAAAATTACACTAGTTACAGGTTTAGGGTGTGTTGCTAACATCAAGTTCATGGGCTCCCCAACAAGTCAAATACTGTTTAGGCTGCTTCTTTTCTACCTCAATTATATAGAGGAAACAACAGAACTTAGAAAAATCATAACTTTATCCCAGACCTGTAGCCCTTGTTTTTCTATCCTGGACCAGGTTCAAGGTGCCAAGAACTAAAGTTACAGCCTCAAAATTTTTTGGTTCTTAAAAAAAAAAAAAAACTCATCACATCTATTTTCAATCATATAATCATGAACATGAGTCTTTAAAAATACAAATAGGGTAAAAACAATTACCTCTGTACTCTCATCCCAATATTGGTTTATATATAATTCTTTAAAAAGTATGCACTTAACATGTACACACTATACATTTTTATTCAACAACTTTTGACACAGGGTCATGAAATTCAGGTAACTTTTTTTTTAATTATTTATTTTATGTATATGGGTACACCATAGCGGCCTTCAGACACACCAGAAGAGGGCACCAGATTCCATTACAGATTATCTTGAGCCACCATGTGGTTGCTGGGTATTGAACTCAAGACCTCTGGAAGAGCAGCCCATGCTCTTAACTGCTGAGCCATCTCTCCAGCCCCTCAGATAACTCTTGAACTCACTATTTAGCAAAGAGTGATCATGAACTCTTGTTTCTCCTGACTCAACCTGAGATTCCAGTGCTGAGTTACTGCCTGTACCCCCTTACTCATCTTTTTCTTCACTCCCCCTCACTCCTTCCCCCTTCTCAAGGCAGGGTACAGACCTGGTTGCTATGGAACTCACTAAAGATAGACCACAGTCAGAGATTCCACCTGACTCTGCCTTTACTCAGATTAAAGGTGCATTCTACCTATGATAAGCACAGAGCTCTTTTGTCTTTTAACACAGGTTCTTACTGTATCTTCCAATTGGCCTGAAACTCACAAAGATCCTGTCTGACTAGTGCTGGAATCAAATGTGAGTGCCACCTTGCCCAGTTTCCATGTAGCAATTCTTAATCGGAATTATCAGAATATTCATGGTACTATATTATTATAGAAGATATAATAAAAATTCAACATTAGTTCACTAAGGAAAAAAATTAAGACTTTTATGATGCAAAGACAACTTTCAGTTCTGGAATACACCTGTCCCATAGCCCAACACCAATATTGCAAAACATGATAAAAGAGGGGTTCACAGTAACTCAATCATAATATAAATAACGTTTGTCCCTTTTTAAAGATAAAGCTTACTTAAAGGCTCATACATAAGATATGTCCTATAGTATTCAATCATCGTCATTAAAGAGGATTGGCTCAGTAGAGTATTAGTTGCTCTTGCAAAGGTTCTGAGTTCAATTCCCAGCAACCAATTGGCTTGTCCTTCAATAATAGGATCTGATAATTTTTCTGTCATATAGGAACACATGGAAATTAAGCACTCACATACACAAATAATCAGAAAAAAATGTTTTAAAAAAATCTGTATTAAAGAACTATGAGGGTCCTTTAATTAGGCTCAGTAAAATAAAGATGTTAAAAGATTTGTTATTTACATTTAGTTTTAAGAAAAACTATGCTGCCGGGTGGTGGTGGAGCACACCTTTAATCCCAGCACTTGGGAGGCGGAGGCAGAGGCAGGCGGATTTCTGAGTTCGTGGCCAGCCTGGTCTACAGAGTGAGTTCCAGGACAGCCAGGGTTACAGAGAAACCCTGTCTCAAAAAAAAAAAAAAAAGAAAAAAGAAAAGAAAAACTATGCCAACTTATAATCAAGTTGTTTCAAATAAAACTCTTCTGTCCCTTCTAACTCAGACTTTAAAACAAACTTTTTTCTTTTTTATAGGGTATATATATGCCTGACTTTGCTTACAATTCACATTGTAGATCAATGTGGGCTGGAACTTAGCAGGCTTGGAAATGTGCTCTGTAAACCAGGCTGGCCTTAAATTCACAAAGATGTGCCTCTGCCAGCCCTACTGTACTTCTCCTTTGGTTATAAAACCGTATAGCTAATAGCCACCACAAACTTCAATTCAAACCAAAACAAGAAGTATTTAAATTAAGTCAGACTTGAGTAAAAAGCAGACATAAATAATAGCTTCTCAAAAATAGTATTCCGATTTTTAAACCTATCTGTCCCCTATTTAGTTCACCCCAGTAAGAAAATTTACAGTCTTAAAGGATAAACCTTTAGAAAAACCAAAAAAAAAAAAAAAGAAGAAGAAGAAAAAATGTCTAATATATTCAGAATTTTTGCTCAGTGGTAGAGCACTTGCCCTAGGTTTGGTCCTCAGCAAACCAGGGCAAGAAAAACAATAAAAATAGCATGAAGACTATGATATAAACTAATATAAACATAAAAAAACAGAGGGGCATCCAGACTCAGATACACACACTATACAATAAAAATTATCCAGGATCCAAAATATTTTCACATTATAGCAGTATCTAATAGGCATATTGTTGACATTCTTTATTATTATGTCCAAGTTTATTCCTCAACCAAAGCACAGAGGCTTATTCAGTTGACCATCTTTAAATTCAATTCTAAACTACTTACATCCTATAAATTAAACATATTAAGGGAAATAAAGCTTTCATAATGTCCCCAAGTTCAGTTCCCAGTATCCACATATCCATAAGCTCACAAATGCCTCCTGTAACCCATTAACCCCTTCCCTGGCCGGGGGGGGTGGGGGGGCGGAATGTCCAATGCTTTTGGACTAGCTGAAATCTAACAAGCACAGATACTTTAAAAAGTGGTTTTAAAAGGTGTGCTTAGTAAAGAATTAAGGACTTAAACATCAAAGAAGATTCATGCTTGTTTTAATCCTTGCTTAGAAATGCAGTTTCTTTCTTTTTCTTTTTTTGGGTTTCTCTGTGTAGCCTTGGCTGTCCTGGAACTCAGAAATCTGCCTGACTCCGCCTGCCTCCGCCTCACAAGTGCTGGGATTAAAGGCGGGTGCCACCACTACTGGGCTAGAAACACAGTTTCTTTCCAAAGCTGTTAATACAGATTTTAAAAAAAAAATTTTCGGGGTGGTGGCGGTGCACGCCTTTAATCCCAGCACTTGGGAGGCAGAGGCAGGCGGATTTCTGAGTTCGAGGCCAGCCTGGTCTTCAGAGTGAGTTCCAGGACAGCCAGAACTACACAGAGAAACCGTCTTGAAAAAAAAAAAAAAGAAAAGAAAGAAATAACAGGAGTAATGAGCCCGAAGCATAAAAAATTTGAGCTACACACAACATTTTCTTGTAACTAATTTATCTACCTGTACTTTACAGTTCACCAACTTTAGGCTATATCAAGCACTCGAGTGCTTTATTTTAATTTGGACTGTTGTACAACTTCTAGCTTGTGAAGAAAAACAGCTGCTAAGTCTGGTAGATTGTAAATTTTATATAGGAGTCCACATACTACATTTTCTTTCCTTACTAGCTTCAATGTTGTTATCCTTAATTTAATTATGGATTTATCTATTCCTATTCCTCCAGTTAAACTGCTATCTAAACACATGAAACAGCAGTCTTAATAACAATTACATACTAGGGACTTCTGTAGCGGCCTCGGAATCTTCTATCTCGACTTCGTGAGCGGCTTCGTCTCCGTTCTTTGCTTCTACTTCGTTTCCGCTCTCGGCTTTTGCTCTTTTTCCTTTCTCTATCTCTACTTCGTTTCCGTTCTTTACTTTTGCTTCTTTTTCTCTCATGACTACGACTTCTGCTCTTGCTTTTTTTTCTCCTGAGGGGGGAAAAAGTACCATTACATGCTGGTTTAAATAGCAACCAATTATACACTTCCTTTTATGGTCAAAATGTTTATTTTTTTGTTAATGTATTTTTACCACTGTTCAATGGTACAAAAATCATACTTTAGGGAAAACAGTTCCTAAGTATGGGACTTAACTCCCCAACCTTTCCTTCATGTTAACTGAAGATAGTTAAAAGAATTGAGAGACAGGATTAAGAGGAAGAATTCTCAATGATCTCCTGAGGCAGCTACCGCTTGAAAGAAGAAAACAGGACTTGCTGGTAAGTAGAAAACCAAGCCTGAACTTTTAAAAAACTTCAAGTTTAACTGCCATTCACATAACAGACCAATTCATATCATGGTACAGGCTATAGATTAAGTTACAGCATGTTCACAATCAAGAAATAGTAATTGTCATATAAAATTTTTTCATTAAAAATTTATAGTCAAATTTGATACAGTATACATGTAAGAATGTTTTATACTTTTCAAAACACAATATATAAATATATGTATGTTTTGCTTTTTATGGGCAAAATTACAATAAAGGATCCTAAGAATGCAGTAAAATACACTTTCACAACCCGAGATTTTACTGTAACCACTTAAAGCTATAACAAAATAGAAATTGCCCTTTTTAAGCTTGTTTATTTAAGCCTGTTGGATGCAATTAAAACAATTTGACCTTCCTTGGAAAGTAAAAAAAAAAAAAAAGCCAGTCAGTTATCTTTCCACTCATTTCTGGGTTCTTCACAGTTTTTCACATTAACAATTAAACCTTGAAATCTGTACCTCTGTCATCACCCAAATTAGAGGTGCCTTCAGATATTTGAATGTAAATTGAAAGACATTTCAAAATAAGTTTACTCCACCAAAATGTCCATTTGTAAGTGGTCCGAGATCTGAACATTTTGACATCTCTACATCATTAGGAAAATTAATGAGCTATTTAATTTGTATCAAAGCAAAATTAGCACAAGAACAACTGAGGTGTGCCTCAGAGAACCTGTAAGCAGGTCATCTTAGAGTGCATTGAAAATAGAAAATGAAGACACCCACCTTCTGGAATCTTGAAACCCACACTCCAATCACAAGGAGATGTAGAGCTTTCCAAGGAGGCAGAAACTTTGTCTAAAATTTCAAGATAATCCACCTGACTGTCAGAAATATGCTAGGTAGCACATGACAGAAAATTAGGCTACACTCATTATTTATGTAGTAGTAAAAGCAACTCCAATGCTCAGGAAGGGCAACAATTAACATTCCAACTTTGATGTTTCAAACCCTGACACCACTTCTTAGGACTAAAGAATTCTAAGATGGCTAAAACCATAAGTCCTACCTATATTACTTCAAATTAGGGGATAAGGTTACAATTAATTCCATTCCCCAGAAAAAAAAGGATAGTAATTGTTGCTCTGCTTAAATGTGGCCCATAGCAGAGTCGATCTGCCTATATTTACATTTCATAGGCCCCCAATCTTATTCTTCCAAAAGCTAAACAAACAAAAACAAAAAAACCAGAATTTTAACTCAACATCTTCTTGCTAGACTTTTCACAAGCAAATGCCCACCCACATCTGAAGGCAACCCAAGATAGGTAAATAGACAACATCAATTATCCAGAAAATACTATCTTCTACAAAAAAGCCCAGACAAGATTGTTACAAGAAACCAACGTACTTCTCTAGAACAAATTACAGCATTAGAAAACATTTTTTCAACTAAAGAAATGGTCATAAATTCCATGCTAATAGTCAAATCCTGTTACAACTTAAATGGGACTTTCCCAAGTCTTTAGTGGCAGTGGAATTTTGTACTGAACATCATTGAAGTAAATGGTCCACTGGGCCTTTGGACTTTTTGGTTATATGGCCTCTGCTGTAAAGGTGTTTTGCTATAACTGGATTTGACCTCTTCCATGTAAGAAGATCTAAATTTTAAATGCAAAGTATTCTGGAAAATAAGAAAAAAAATAGAAAAGTCATTTATTCCAAAATTTGATAATCGACACCACAGTATCCAATATATTTTTAACTGTGCCATTTTACTGTTATTCTTTTCTGATTCTTTAAAGACTTAACAAAATGAAGTTTGATTTGAGACTGCAAAACTGGTTACAGTAACAAATACTTCCATGAGGTTAGTAACCTCAGATACCTCAGAGCGTATTGGAGGCCTTGACAAACTCAGTGTTAAAATTTTAAACTCTTCAGAAAATAGGCTAAAAGGTTGTTACATTAAACTTTGATTCCTTTACTACTGGGATACAATACAGTGTGTAATAAATGACAATTAGTTTTTTAGTTTATATACTTAGCTAACTTTGTCAGAATGTAGTTTCCTATTCTTACTACCTTAACAGCAATAGTTATCTCCAACATTCAATGGCTTTTAATTCAACAGTATTAGCATGAACCACACCAAAATGACATCTACCTTAGGTTAACATAAATTACCTTAAAGCAAGAGCAGATGTTTGTTTTGTCTCATCTATCCATCTATCTATCTTTTACATTATGTTCATTACATAATGACATTTTCCTTCAGATCACCAGATTAAAAACTTTGTAACTAATTTAAGCAATCACCTAATTTAAATCAGCTGTAACTTAAGTCAGACAGAAGTATTTTGAACATTTTAAAGATATTACTAAACGAAGTATGTAGGAAAGCTCAGAATAAAAGTTTCATATTAAATTACCCAACTGACTCTACAGCAGAACACTTATTTCATTGAGCATTTAATGCTCTAATTCCTCATAAAAAGCTTGGTGATCTTTCAAGAGTTTAGATACAGGATTAGGAGTACAATCTGAAGAGATTAGTGAGAATAAGTGAAGTTAGAAAATAGTGCAGAATTTCCATTCAAGTTTATCCTCATCCTTTTGAATTTAAGATAAAAATCTTTTCTAAGTCACTAGGCCAGAGTCTAAAAATGAGTAATTTTTATAAACTGGTAGATACCTGTCCCTGGGTTTTCTTTCGGCTATAAAATTATGAAACTGAAACTTTAGGAAACTCAATTCAGAAAAGACTGAAAATGCACACTATGAACCCTGTCAACTATTATCCAAATCCCCTTTAGTAAGAAACTATTATTGACTCCCACCTAAGCTTGTACAAGGAAAAAAAAACTTCAATGAATTAGACCTTCTCTCTTAACATCTTGATCTAAGAAATCCAGCTGGAATTTTGATCATCTTGCCTCATCTTAAGTGAGAAAATTATACGCCTGAACCACAACGCCCAACCCACGTTAATTCCTTACCACATTAAGATTATAAAACCTTGGCTTAGCAAAACCTAAATAACCCACATCAAACAATTTTCTCATCTATTTTATGAAATTATATCAACCTACCTAACAAAGTTGTTGTGAGGAGGACTGAGGTAGTTATTATGAAGCACTTTGAGCTCTTAGGAGGAGGAAAAGAGCCAAAAAGAATCAAATAAGTGGCTATTTTATCATTGTTTTTTTAATTAAGTATTACGTGGTCATGATATGACAAAATGTTTTAGTATGGCATTATAAACATAGGCTAGGACATCTTGATGTACTAACATGACCACTATCATGTGAAGAGTTACTAATCTTGGAGATGAATCGTATTTCACAACAGCCGCAGCCTCCAACCTTATTAATTGGATCCTGTTTCAACTGTTAATATACCTTTTTTTGTATACTGTATTCTGTACTAAATCTGTAGCATCAAGTTCTTATTTCAACTTAGTCATCTATCTCTCAATTATATTACATACTCTTAATGGTCTACTTGGATACACTAGAGATAAAAAGGCCCAAGAAAAGAAACAAAGAAAAAAAATCCCATCAAAACTATTAAGTATACTTCATTACTATCAAAAGGGCCTTTAAGCAGCAAGAAACGGAAACAACTGATAGCTGATTCCTTTTGTGAATGAAGGTAAGCAGTACTTTCCATTTCCTTGGCATTTTTTTTCTATAACATCTTCTATCTCAATGATTCCTCTCATAACATCTCCAAAGCCAGTTACCAAATTTAAAGCATTATAGAACTCAAGAGAATCATGGGAGTTTGGAGAGCAAAGTGTCCAGAAGGTCTTTGGAACCATAGCCTGAAGTCTATATACCACAAAGCCCACGGCATTATATCCTGAAGGACTTTCTCATCTCAAATGTTATAAGCAGTTTTCTAAAAGACGAAGAAAACCATAGTCTGATGCTTTACCCGAAGAACAGATTTCCACAAGGTTAGTTCCCACCCCCCCCAGGTTCCTTAGTCAAACTTACTTTTTGCTACGTTCTTCATGGCCGTTAGCACTGTTCAACTTGTTCTCATCCTAAGCAAGGTTGATAGAAGAACATCATGAGGACGAAGTGGTAACATTTCAAGTTGTCAAAGGGTAAAGGGAATAGGAATAAGAAAATACAAAACAATTTTAAAACTAATTACTTATTTAGTTTAACATGGAAGGCTATAAAAAAATTTAGATGGTATACGTTTAACCACTTTGTTGCTAATAATTAAGTCATCAAGAAACAAAAAATTAAAATCTTTCCACATTTAACATGTTATATTTTACTTTCTTATTGTTTAGATATTAAATAAAGTCATCCAGAATTACAATGTTGAAGTGGTTAAAGATTTCTATGAAACATGAAGTCATTTTGAGTTTTAGTCCATGTGCTATTGTCCCTTTTGTCGGTACCATGGCTCTATTTCTGCCTAAGCCCCAAGTGGCCATGCTAGCAGCCAGCCACTATCGATTTCCTGTGACCGATGCCATTCCTGAGATCTTCGCCCATTTCCGTTGGAGGGTTGGGACTGTAAGAGCTTGATGCCACCTCTGTCACACATCTCGCCCTGAAGCAAACAGGGATTCACACTGCTTTAGTAATGTTGACTCCCAAGAACCCAAGAAAAGTTCATTAATAATCCACCAGTCCAGCCTAAACACTTCCTACTTCCATACCTGTTTACATGGAATTACAGCCAAGTTAAACTACAAGAAACATTAAAGCAGAACGTATGGCTTCAAGAGTCTAGCATTGCAAAATTACACTACTTAAAGCTATCAGAATTCATCCAAAAGGCACCACATGGTCCTGCTACACTCCAAGACAAACGTATTATTTTTAAACGGTTTAAGCGCAATGTTTCTTTCACAGTTTGAACACATCACCAATAGTAGGATATCTAAGTTACAAGGCTTAAGGTTGTGACACCAGTGATAATGCATGCATGCACACTGCTATTTTCACCACCAACTGGTCAAAGAATGAAGAGTGCTTACTTTTACTGTGATACCGAAATGGGTCATATTGTATTACTAGCCAAAATACTTCCTTTCTAGTTTTTAGTGTGAAAAACTATGGCAGGGCCTAATTAAAAACAAAATACTATGGAGAACAGTAAAACAGTCATCAAGTGACTCTAAGCTGTGATACTGTCTCTTGCCTTTTTTCTTTTCTTTCTTCTTTTTCTTGTTTTTTTTTTTCCTTTTCTTTTTTTTGTTACTTTCTATTCAGGGATCCAAGAATCTTAGTAATTATTAACTGAAAAGCAGATCAATACCTGCCTGTTTTAAGGTTCACTATTACCAGCCTTATATCTATTTATATAAAATAAATTTTAAATCTCACCCATTTCTTCTTTCAAGACTTGTAAGATTTACTTGCCAGAGACTGGTTGTAATTTATTATTCTTGGACCCCTGCAATTTTCCCAAACCACTACATTCACCTTTTTGCTATACCAAACTGGAGCTGGTAATTCTTAGTTGAGTCATTTTACCTAGGGGACCACGGTACAGCGATAAGTCACTCAATTACTACCTTATGATTGACAGTTCACACTGGAATCAAAGGTGAATTCATGGGAGTAGAGGTGAGATATCGTTAGGCAAGTCTACAAAGAGAGATAGATGGGCATTTATTCATCACGCTGAAGTGAAACTACTGCACAATATTATTACATCAATAGCATATATTTACTTTTGTAAGTTACACGTAATGCATCTCTGATAAGATAATCAAGAGGGCTCCGGGAAGGTTAGTTTACATTTCAGCAGTAGTTTCGTGAATAATGCTAAATTAAGAAATATATTAAAGCTCACTAGCATGTTTTCTCACCTTCTTGTAAGGGGCCTCAAGCATTGCTTCAATATCAATATCGTCTGCCATTTTCTCTACTCGCCTGGGGAAGAACAAGACAGTCCTGTAAGTAAACAACCTGCAATTCTCATTTTTTAAAAAAAAAATCTCCTTGACCTAAATACTCAAAGCCTGAGAAAAATTCTTTACAAGCACTACGATGGCTAAAATTGTGCGATGCACAACACACAAGGCTGACTTGGCTAAGTAAATGCGGTATGTTTCTTTCATCTAACACAGGAGCAGAATTCAATGTCTGATTTCAAAAACCCGCCCAGGAACCGCTAAAACCGGACCTGAGAATAGGAACCAGAGCGCTTCCTTTAGCACAAAACCCGCGCTGCCATTTTAGCGGCAGAGGGAAACTCCCTCTGCTGGGAGGGGTTGTGTACCAAGGTAGCGTTCGACAGGCGCCATGTTGGGAGGTCGCGACCAGCCCCGGCCTCCAAAGGACAGATCTTTATCTGCCCGAGGTCCCCACGAAGTTCCTTGTCACTACGAAAATCTCCACAATGCCCTTGCCAGAAATGAAGGGCACAGCCAGGGAGAGGTGACCAAGCTTCCCGAAAGGCCCCCTCCCCCTCTGCGCGCTGATAAAAGCGTCTAAAAGCCTCGGCATCTCCGACCACCCGACCTAAGGCAGCCTGACCACGACTCGCACTCCGCGACGCCCTATACCTGTGCGGGTTTTCGCGCGCCTGTGCTCGACTCGGGAAGTCGGCTGCCGCTGCCGCCGCCGCCGCCGCCGCCGCCGCCGCCGCTGTTGCTACTGTTAAGCCACTAGGCCCAGGCCGCGGTACCGCCCAACCCGAATATCGGGCCCCGAGGGCGTCTAGGCCCAAGCGAATCTAAAAGAAACAATGGGATTAAAGGAGCCCGCGACGGAGAGCAGGGCAGCGGCTTCGGCAGCTCAGGATCCACCCCTGCGACAGCGTCGACTAGCTCCCTGAAATGGCGGCCGCTGCTCCTCCGTACTCACATTCACCAACACATACACACACACAAACACCCGGGGTCTCCCGGAGCCTCAGCACGGGCTCTCGCGAGAAACTGCCCAGTGTTCCAGCCTGGAAAGCACTAAATATCGCGAGATCTCACTACGGCTTCAGCGACCGTGGCCCAATCTCGTGCAATGATTGCGCCACAGATGATCCCATCCTCCCTTCCCCCAATTCGGAAAGGCTTCTCGGACTCCCCCTCCAGATAGGCACCCAAATCTCGCGAGGCTACGCCGTCTGCAGGGCAGAGACAGTTGGTGCACTGACTGTCAATCTTTGGAAGAGTGCCTTGCTGAGTGGGTCATTGCTGTCATCCCGGCTGGTGTCATGTCCTCACTGGGTGTGAAGGTTTCCCCTCTCGGAGCCGACCGACCCCCGCCCCCAACACCCGCCCTCCCACGCAGATGGCTGTCAAGGTCGCCATAAGGCAACCTATTATAGTACATATGGCTGTAGGGTAAGACATTCGTGTCCAGATTCACCGATGATGAAAACGCATGCAGACACGAATGATCTGTTCATAGGGGAATGGGAATAAAAAAATAGGATTTTCTTGTCATTTGGTGTCACCAGTTAGATGCGGTCTCGATGGTGAAGCTTTAGAAACACCCTTTGAAACCGGAGGCAGTGGACAAGGTGGGAAGAAACCGCAGTGTGTAGTTTTCTAACTCCTGAATTTAGTCGGGCTATGTATCGGGACTATTTTTTACTTTAAAAGATACCCTAGCATTGCCCTAGGATTTTGATTGTCTACGTGTAAATTTACCGCTTTTGTTTATTTTTATTGGATTTTGTTGGCCTTTTGTGTATTTGGGAGTGTTTAATTCTGTGGCAGAGAAGCTGAGAGATCATTGGAAGATTTTTTTCCCTTTCACATAATAAAAAACGTTTTCAGATAAAATTAAATATCAAACCAGTCTTGAAACCTCATCAGCAGCTTAATAATTGAGAGCATAAAAGATTCAAAATGTCACACCTTGGTTGGTGTTGCTGCTCCAACACTGAGTGACCTTGGGCACGTAAATTAAGTTCTCCATATATTCCATTTCCTCCTCAAGGGGTGGTATTATAATTAGTACCAAGGATAAGCTTGACACTAACCAAGGTTGCATATGTTCACTAACGAATTCCCAGATTTAGCAGGGGATGTCTTTCCAGGTGGGCTCTCCATGGAATGTATGAATGCTCGTGAGGAGTAGCAAGATCAAGTGGAATGACTCGGAAACTGCTTGGAGCTGTAATAACAGTTGGCAGCTGGCTTTTCTAGCATCCCTGGTAGAGCCTATCTATAGTTCTAGCACGCAGAAAACAGAAGCAGGGGGATCTCTGTGAATTTGAGGTCAGCCTAGTCTGTATGAGGAGTTCCAGGCTAGCCAGAACTAGGTAGTGAGACCCTATCTCAAAAAGAAATAATAGTAATAATAAAATTAGATGATATGGATTTCTCTCTCAGATGTAGCACATTGCCTGAAATCACTGATAGTTTCCTGCTGAAAGATTAGACTTTCCAACATCCCTTGTGGACTACTGAAACTTTTCAGCCCCTATAAGGAGCTACACCCCATCTTCTTCTATAGGGATTTTGACCATACGGGGGAAGGGTAACAGAGATGCCCCTTCACCCTGAATAAACATGGTCTTGCCTAACTAAAGTCAGACCAAGCCCCTCTCTGTCTTCTTTCTCTCTACAGCTGGCCTTAATTAATAGTCCTGTCCTGGGCTGACAAGTCAAGGACAACCTGTGCCACACAGGAAAGGCTATGAAAAAGACAGAAGGGGGACTGGAGAGAAAGCAGTGAGAGCACTGACTACTCCTGTAGAGAACTGAGGTTTGATTCCCAACACTCACATGGCAGCATACAACTACAGCTGGAGAAGATCTGATGCCTTCTTCTGGCCTCCAGAGGCATCCAGGATACAGGTGGTGCACAGACTACATGCAAGCCAAACACATGCACATTAAATATATCTGCGTGTCTATACATGCATACATACATACATACATACATACATTCACACACACAATTTGTTCTTAAAAAGTTGAGACTGTGAACTGGAGAGAAAACTCAGCTTTGAAGAGCACTGGTTGTTCTTCAAGAGCACCAGGATTCAATTCTCACCACCCAATGGTGGCTCACAATTGTCCCTTGATTCCTGGATCCATGGATCCTGGCTATGGGAGAAACTGTACATATATCGTTGTTTCAAAGCATATACTGCCTTCTGAAGAACTCTGCCCCAGCCCTCCATGCTGCTCCCACCTAATTGGTGCTGTTACTGCGTCTTCAAAAGGCCATTCCATCTTTCTGTCAGACCAGCTGCTTCAGGATGATGGGGAACATGGTAAGACCAATGGATTCCATGACTGTGGGCCCACTGTTGCACGTCTCTGGCTGTGAAATGAGTTCCTTGGTCAGAAGCAATGCTGTGGAATACCATGATGATGGATAAGGCATTCTGTCAGTCCACAGATGGTGGTTTTGGCAGAAGCGTTTCGTGCAGGAAAGGCAAATCCATAACCAGAATAGGTATCTACTCCAATAAGAACAAAACGTTGGCCTTTCCATGGAGGAAGTGGTCCAATGTAGTTAACCTGCCACCAGGTTGCTGGCTGTTCACCTCGAGGTCATCCGGGACAGTGGGGAACAGAAACAGCGCAGGATGTGTAGCACATCCTGAGAATCAGCATCTAGAGCTCATCAACTACATGAGGAAGTATAGGGGAGATACTTAGAAAATGGCGCCTGCTCCAGCTTGTTCCCAGGCAGCTGCCATGTTCCCAATGCTCCTCGGCTCTGACCAGGGCTCCAGCTAGCTAGATGCACAGGCCCTGGCACTACGAGATGCCAGGGTGGGGGATGGCTCTGCCAATCCCCCACGCTGCATCCACAAAGCTCGGCTGAACCCCAGACAATGTCTGCCATCCTTGCAGTACCCGGTAGAAATGAGACTCTTAAAGCTTAATGATCATCTAAAGGATTTATATATTTAGAGATGCTCAATCAATAAGATGCCCACACAGAGTTGTTACCCAGTATCTAACCTTTTGATAGAAGTTGCTACCCAGGACAGCCTTTGACCCATCCATGGTTCTCCACGGCTGATAGCCTCCTTCTTCTTCTCCCTTTCCTCTTCTTCTCCCCTCCCCTTCCTTTCATTCTCTCCGAGCTCTACCTCCCCTTCTACTGCCGAAACACCTAGCTGCACTGCAAACACAATGTAGCAGAGTAAGTATCTTGCTACAAGGAATTAGAAGGCAGCCTGCACTACAGAAGGAGACTTTTCAAAAAACCTAAGAGGCTGGAGCCAGCTCAGCAGTTAGCCTCACCTGCTATTCTTGCAGGGGATTGGGGTGTTCTAATCCTATGGTGCCTCAGAACCACGGGTAGACATGAATGTGATGAACTTACATGTAGGAAAAACTTATTTACATAAAATTTAAAAGGGGGTAGGGCCTGAGAGGTATCTTAGCAGTTAGCAGCACCTGTTCCTCTTTCGGCAGACCCTGGGGTCTGTTACCAGCACCCACATGCTGGCTAACAACCATCTATAACTCCAGTTTTGAGGGAATCCAACACCCTTTTCTGGCCACTGTGGGCACTACACATATATGGTACACGGACTTACATGTAGGAAATACACCCATACACATTAAAAATAAAGGAAAAAATTAAAAACCAAAACTAAGTTCGAGTGGTGACAAACATCCTTAATCCCAGCAATTAGGAGGCAGAGGCAGGCAGATCTTTGTGAGTTAGAGCCCAGATTGCTCTACATACTGAATTCCAAGACAGCCAAGGCTACAGAGAAACCTTGTCCAGAAAACAAACAAACAACACCTGAAGTAAATAAAACACACAAACAAACATATAACTGGAAGTTATCATTACAGGAGAATTTTAAAAAACTTTTATTATTTAATTATAATTTTTAAGATTTATCATATACACATATATATTTATTATATATACATATATGTATATATGCATATATACACACACACACATATATATATATATATATATGTGTGTGTGTGTGTGTGTATACATATATATACATAGATGTACACTGTTGCTGTCTTCAGACACATCAGAAGAGGGCATCAGATCTCATTATAGACCATTGCAAGCCACCATGTGGTTGCAGAGAATTGAACTCAGGACCTCTGGAAGAGCAGTTAGTGCTCTTAACCACTGAGCCATCTCTCCAGCCTCAATTATAATTAAATATAAATTATTCATTTATATTTATGGATGTTTTGCCTACATGTATGATCGTGTCTTACAGAACAGTGTATCTGTATATGCTGTGTTTCAGTTTAGAAATACACTGTAAATACTTTTCTACTTTCAAATTTGAGGCAGAAGTATATTTCTAAATGACTGTCAAGTTTTACACAACAGGATGCCTTTTGTAAATCTGATCAGTTTTGTGGGGGAGGGGTTGTTTTGTTTTAAGTTCTTTATTTTATCTTTGTTTGTTTGTTTTTGTTTTTTTGAGACAGGGTTTCTCTGTGTAGCCCTGGCTGTCCTGGAACTCACTCTGTAGACCAGGCTGGCCTCAAACTCAGAAATCCGCCTGCCTCTGCCTCCCAAGTGCTGGGATTAAAGGCAGGCACCACCATCTCCAGTCTGAAATTATTTTATTTTTAATCACAGTACTAAGGGGACAGAGGTAGTTGGATCACTGTGAGTCTAAGGTCAGCTTGGTCTACATAGTAAGTTTCAGACTAGCCAATGTGACACAGTGAGAACCAGCTTAAGTTAAAAAAAGAAAGAAAGGAAGGAAGGAAGGAAGGAAGGAAGGAAGAAAGAAAGAAAGAAAGAAAGAAAGAAAGAAAGAAAGAAAGAAAGGGCTTTATATGAATAGTTTACCTGCATGTGTGTCTGTGCACTGAGTGTGTGTGCTCGGTGCCATCGGAGCCCTGGAGAGATCATTAGATCCCTTGGAACTGGAGTTACAGATGGGTGTGACAAGCGAGGACTGGGAGTTCCCAAATCCCCAGGTCCACTACAAGCACTCTTACCCACTGAGCCAACTGTGCAAACCCAAGTAAATGTAATCCTTTTTTTTTTTTTAAGATTTATTTATTTCAATTATGAGTATACTGTAGCTGTCTTCAGACACACCAGAAGAGGGCATCAGATCCCATTACAGATGGTTGTGAGCCACCACGTGGTTGCTGGGAATTGAACTCAGGACCTCTGGAAGAGTATTCGAGTATTCAGTGCTCTTAACCACTGAATCATCTCTCCAGGCCATAAATGTAATCTTAATAAAAGAAAAGTTAGCTGGGTAGAGGTGGCGCACACCTTTAGACCCAGTACTCAGAAGGCTAAGGTAGACAATGTCTGAATTTGAAACCAGCCTGATTTATAGATCTAGTTTGAGGAAAGTCAGGACTATACAGGAAAACCCGGTCTTGAAAACCAAAAGACAGCTGGGAGGTGATTCCTTTGATCCCAGTGCTTGGGAAGTGGATCTCTGAGAGTTCAGGGCTAGCCTGTCTACAGAGCAAGTTCCAGGACAGTCAAGGCTACCCTGTCTTGAAAAAAAGAAAGAAAGAAGTTGATTGGTGGTGGCTCACACCTTTAATCTCAGCACTCAGGAAGGAGAGATAGGTGAATCTCTGTGAGTTTGAGGCCAGCTGGGTCTATATAGTGAGCTCCAGGACAGCTAGAGCTGCATAGTAGAGAGATCTTGTCTCCAAAAAAAAAAAAAAGGTAGGGACTTAAAATATACGCACAGGTAAAACATTCAAACACATCAAATACAAATAAATCTCAAAAAGAAACATAAATGATCACCAAAGCCATGTGTTGGTGGCACATGCCTTTAGTACCAGCACTCCAGAGGCCCAGGCGGGCCTGTGAGTCAGCCTAGTCTATAGAGTGGACTGCTAGGACAGCTGAGGCTACACAGAGAAACTTTCTTTCTTTCTTTCTTTCTTTCCTTCTCTCTCTCTCTCTCTCTCTTTTTCTTTCTTTTTTTCTAAAAGATTTATTTATTTTATTTATACGAGTACACTGTAGCTATCTTCAGACACACCAGAAGAGGGCATTAGATCTCATTACAGATGGTTATGAGCCACCACATGATTCCTGGGAATTGAACTGAGGACTTCTAAAAGAGCAGTCAGTGCTCTTAACCACCGAGCTGACTCTCTAGCCCAAGAAACTCTGGGGGTTTTTTGTTTGTTTTGTTTTTGTTGTTGTTGGGTTTTTTTTGTTTTGTTTTGCTTTTGTTTTTGTTTTTTGTTTTTTGAGACAGGGTTTCTCTGTATAGTCCTGGCTGTCCTGGAACTCACTCTGTAGACCAGGCTGTCCTCGAACTCAGAAATCCGCCTGCCTCTGCCTCCCAAGTGCTGGGATTAACGGTGTGTGCCACCACTGCCTGGCTGTTGTTGTTGTTTTTAAAAAGATCATCACTAGTGGAATTATTTACTGCATTGTTGTTACATTTCTGAAATACACTGAATGACCCTTTTTTGCTCCCTTTTGTTTTAATTCCTGTTGTTCTGATACTTGGTCCCCCTCTCTACAAAGCCCCAGCTCTCCTGAAACTTACCCTGCAGACTAGGCTGGCCTCGAACTCACTGAGACTTACCTGACTCTGCCTTCACCCTTTGAGTGCTAGAATTGTGCTACCACACCCAGCTTTAATACTTTAAAAAAAATTTAATTTATTTTGTTTGTATGAATGTTTGCCTGCATGCACGCACATCTCAGGGATGACGGACAACCTGGAAGGAGAGTTGAGACAGCTGTGAGATAGTCATGTGTGTACTGGGAACTGGACCCAGGTCCCTTGCAAGAGCAGCAAGTCCTCTTAAGCACTGAGCCATTTTTCCAATACCCCCTTCCGCCAGCTCCCCTCCCCCCACAAGCCTTTTTTTTTTTTTTTTAGCATGGTTCTTTGTCTAATTTTACTATTAGGCCTTTCCCCATGGTTGGTTGGTTAGCTTACCATATTGTTTCATTTTGTTTTCTGTTTTCTTTTCATGTGTATGTTTGTTTGGCCTGCATGCATATCTGTACATCACAGGCATGCCTGGTACCTTCATTGGGCAAAATGGGACTTTGGAATTCCAGAGTCTGGACTTACAGATAGTTGTGGACCTTCACATGGGTTCTAGAAATAGAACTCAGGTCCTAGGAGCAGCAGCCAGTTCTCCTAAATCACCACTAAGGTGGGGTCAGAGAGACGGCTCAGCAGTTGAGAGAACTAATTGCTCTACCAAAGGACCCAAGTTTAATTCCCAGCACCCACATGGCAGCTCACAATTGTCTGTAACTCTAAGATCTTTCACATATGTACATGCAGCCAAAACACCAATGCACAGAAGATAAAGCTAAGTGATTACTTGTTTAAAAAAAGACTTATTTATTTATTTAATATATGTGAGTACACCATTAGTTTCTTCAGACACACCAGAAGAGGGCATCAGACCCCATAGAAGATGGCTGTGAGCCACCATGTGGTTGCTGGGAATTGAACTCAGGACCTCTGGAAGATTTGTCAGTACTCTTAACCGCTGAGCCATCTCTCCAGCCCTAAGTAATTATTTTTTAAAAAATAAATACTGTCTCTCCAGCCCCACTTTTTTTTTTTTTATTTTGGTTTTTCGAGACAGGGTTTCTCTGTGTAGCCCTGGTTGTCCTGGAACTCACTTTGTAGACCAGGCTGGCCTGGAACCCTCGAACTCAGAAATCCGCCTGCCTCTGCCTCCCAAGTGCTGGGATTAAAGGCGTGTGCCACCACCGCCCAGCTTTTTTTTGTTTGTTTGTTTTTGTTTTCAGTTCTTTGGAGACAGGATCTCTCTACGCAGCTCTGGCTGGCCTGGAACTCACTACATAGACTATCCTGGCTTTGAACAGAGATCCACTTGTCTCTGCTTCCTTAGTGTTGGGATTACTGGCCTGCCTTAGGGCGTAGTGTATGCCCTTGAAGTGGTTTGGGTAGCTATTCTCTTTTCTGCGGCTAGGACAAGAAGTTTTCTTCCTCCTCTGCTCTCCTTAGAATATTGCCAAATGCTGGAGATATGACATTCTGCGAAATTCTCCTCCTCACTTAGGGAAGCCTTAAGACCTGAAGAGCTCCGGAACTTTCCATCAAATCCATCAAACCGGCCTGGGAAGCCCACAGGGTGGGGCTAAGACTAAAGTTGCTGGGTGCTAGGCACTAGGCCGGGTGGTGCCAAGGCTCTGGGAACTCTAGCCTGTCCGTAGCTCTAGCTTCCTGACTTCTCATCCTGACTGCAGAGCTCTCTTCCTCTGGGACTGACACAAGGTGTTCTGTTCATCACGGCTGCGAGCGATAAGGACCTAGCTTCTTTATTCTGATTATCACTGCCCAGCACCGACACGCAGGACCTGTTTTTAGGACAGACTGTACTGTTAATGTCCTGAGGTTGTGTATTAAGGTTTGGCCAGCCATGTTGGAGAAAGATCAGTTTCCTAGTTTAGTGTGTTTTTTGTTTGTTTTGTTCCCCAGACAGAGTTTCTCTGTGTAGCCTTGGCTGGTCCTGGAACTTGTTCTGTCCTTGAACTCAGAGAGAGATCTGCCTGCCTCTGCCTTTTAGATGTTGAGATTAAAGCAGTGTGTTACCATGCTGGGCTCCTAATTCAGTATCTGATTTTTTAAAGATTTATTTATTTTTTATTTATAATGAGTACACTGTAGCTGTCTTCAGACACACACTGGAAGAGGGCATTGGATCCAATTACAGATGGTTATGAGACACTATGTGGTTGCTGGGAATTGAACTGAGGACCTCTGGAAGAGCAGTTGGTGCTCTTAACCACTGAGCCATCTCTCCAGCCCAGTCTTTATTATTTTTAAGTTTATTTATTTACTTGTAATAATTTTTATTTTATTCTGCCTGCATGTATGTCTGCGTGGGAGATGTCAGGTCCCCTGGAATTGGAGTTACAGACAGTTGTGAGCTTCTGTTATGGATGCTGAGAATTGAACCAGAGTCCTTTCGAAGACTAGCCAGTGCTCTTAACCATAGATTCCCCCTATTTTTTAATTTTTTTGAGAAAGAGTTTCACTGTGCAATTCTGCCTGGCCTGGAGCAGGCTATGCCATCAGTCTGTCCTGGCCTGGAGCAGGCTATGCCATCAGTCTGGCCTGAGTGCCTCCTGCGTTCTAGGACTCAGTATGAGTTACTATGCCTAGCGCTTTTGTCCTTTGGATAGATATCTTAAATATGCTATACTCAGAGTCAAGTAGGAAATCAAAAGATCGTTTGTGTAGAAATATGCAGAGGTTGGAGAGATGGCTCAGTGGTTAGGAGAACGCGGTACTCTTCCAAAGGACCTAAGCTCAATTCCCAACACCCACATGGGGCTAATAGCCACTTGTTACTCCGGTTGAAGGGAATCTGATACTCTTTCCTGGCTTCTACTAGCACAGCACCAACAAGGCATGCATACATGCAAAACACCAATTCACATTAAATCAAAATAAACAAATCTTTTTTAAAAATCTGAGAAGAATCTGTCATTTTTGGGTGGTGGTGGTGATGATGATGATGGTGGTGATGATGATGATGATGGTGATGATGGTGGTGGTGATGATGGTGATGATGATGATGATGATGGTGTGTGTGTGTGTGTTGTGTGTGTGTGTGATTGCTGGGCCAGGGCCTGCATAGAGAATTTTCCAGTTTGTTCTCTCCTTTCCCTGAGGGTTCCAGGCTCAAACTCAGGTTACCAGGCTCTCAAGACAAGCTCTTCCACCCACTGAACCATCTTATTCTTCTTTTGTTAAGAGCGTCTCATTATGCACCTGAGGCTGGCTTAGAACTCACCGACGTGGCCAGAATGGGTTATCTCCACCCTACTCACCTGCCCCTCCCTAAAATAAAAACAATCAAAATCTAGCTCTAAGGATACTTTATTCATATCAGTATTAGGTTGCTTGCCTGGCCAAAGCCTTTCTCCTACCATAGTTCCCGCTTCTACACTTGGAAGAACTTCGACAGAGGCAGGCCATTCCCCTCACCCCGGCGGCCAGCCCCAGTCACATGACATGACATTGGCTGATCCACAAAGGCTGCTGATCAAGACTTTATTCAAGGACAAAGACTGAATTGCAGCTGGGCAGCTGCAGCTGCTGCTTCTGGCTTGACTTACCCTTGGGCTTCCTTGTTTTCTAATCCTGTTGCTGTTCAGGACTCCCAATATCCTTGTAATAAAGCTCCTTTTTGCTTATAATTGCAACAGTGTCAATGCTTGTACTTATAAGATCATAGCTGGGGGAGGTGGGTGGTCCAGAACTTAGGAAGTTGGGGCTACATAGCAAGTCTCAGGCTAGACAGAGCTACCTAAAAGACCTCCTTTCAAAAAACATAAAGGAAAACAACAGAAAGTAGAAGAAAACAGGTCAAGTTGCATCAAGTGGCCCACGGCTGTAAATGGCTAGTGGAGGTGTTTTAGGTCAAGGTCAACCTGGGCTGCGTGAGACCTTGTCCCAAAACAACCAAAACAGGCTGGACAGATGATAGCTCACTGGGTAAGAACGCTTTTTGCTCATGTAAAGGACCAGGGTTCTGATTCCAGCACTTACATAGCTGCTCCCCCGTCATCTGTAACTCCAGTTCCAGGGGCTCCCGTGCCTGCTTCTGGCCTCCATCGGCACCAGTCACACAATGGTGTACGAATACACATGCAGACAAAATACCCATTCACATAAAATAAAAATAACTTTAAAAAAATCTTTAAAGCAATGTGACTGGAGATGTGGCTCCGGGTTTGAAAGCACCAGTTGCTCTTCCGACAGCCAGTTTCAGTTCCACAAGCCCGCATGGCAACTGACAACCATCAGGAACTCTAGTTTCAGGGGATTTGATGGCCTCAGCCATCACCAGGCACACATGTGGTATACAGACATACATGCAGGCAAAACATCCATACACATAAAATAATTAATTAATTAATTAATTAATTTATTTATTTGTTTTTTCGAGACAGGGTTTCTCTGTGTAGCCCTGGCTGTCCTGGAACTCACTCTGTAGACCAGGCTGGCCTCGAACTCAGAAATCCCCCTGCCTCTGCCTCCCAAGTGCTGGGATTAAAGGCGTGAGCCACCACTGCCTGGCAAAGACAGGGTTTCTCAGTGTAGAAACCTGGCTGTCCTGGAATTCACTCTGTAGACTAGGTTGCCTTCGAACTTAGATCTCTCTGACTGCCTCTGCCTGGTATCTGCTGTAGGTTCTATCAGAACTGACAGTGCACACTCAGTACTTATACTTATCATCACAAATAACTTAATCTACAATTGTGATCATTAAAATCATCACCATTAACTTAATCTACAAGTCACCTTATTTTAGCTTTGAAGTATTTGGCTAAGTTTCCAGAGGGACTTTGCTCAGAAAAGCCAAAGGTGTACCTAAAGCAAGTGAACCTTTAAATCAGTCGAACCAAACAGCATTCCCCCGGTGGGGGTGGGAGAATAGGTTGGTAGGTTTTTCTGTTCTCCCAGGATCTGTCCAGCCTGAAACCTGCCCAGCATAGAAACATCTAACTGCACTCTAAGGTCAAAACTGTAGGGAAAAAAACCCACTATCTTCAAGGCTTAGGTGTTCTTATTACAGCCTCAGAGGTCTTGGATTTCTTTTTCTTAGAATTAGATCTCCATGGACCATTTCTGCTCTGTATAGAGTTTCTGCTTTTGTCAAAGGTTATATACAAAAAAATTCCACTGGGATTTCTTAGTGTTTTTTTGCTTGTTTGTTTTTTTGTTTTTGTTTTTTAAACTTTAGGTAGTAGGGCTTGAATCCAGGTTCTCCTGTATGTCAGGATTGTGCTCTACCACTGAGCTATATTTCCAGGTCTGTTTTGAAAAATTTTTTAAGTGTTTTAAGGGTTGGGAAAGTGACTGAGCAGGTAAAGGAACTCACAACCAGGCCTGAAGACCTGAGTTCAATCTTTAGGACCCTAATGGGTGGAGTCAAACAAACAAACAAAAAGCAAACAAACAAACAAACAAACAAAAAAACCCCAAACCACAACTCCCAGGTAGTCCTCTAACTCCCAGGAAGTCCCCTGACCTCTAGGTGTGAAATAGGGTGTGGCCCCTCTACATGCCTTCCAAATTTTTTTTAAAAATTACTTTGTGTGTTTGCATGCATATGTGTCCTGGCATCCTGTGGGAGGCAGGGTAGATTCTCTGGAGTCAGACCTCTTTTTCTTTCCTTGTTTTGGGGTTCGAACTCAGGTCACCAGGCTTTTCAGGGTACAAGCCCTTTGTTTCTGTTGCTGTGACAAAACACTATGACCAAAAAACAAGTTGGGGAGGACAGGGTTTATTTAGCTTATACTTCCATATCTCATTCCATCATCAGAGGAAGTCAAGACAGGAACTCAAGCAAGTGTGGAACCTGGAGGCAGGAGCCAATACAGAAGCCACAAAGGAGAGCTGCTTACTGGCTTGCTTATTATGGCTTGCTCAGCCTGCTTCCTCATAGAACCCGGACCACCAGCCCAGGGATGGCACCACCCACTGTGGTGGGCAGGACCCTCCCCTATTGATCACTAATTGAGAAAATGCCTTACAGCTGGATCTCTTGGAGGAATTTCCTCAAAGTGAGGCTACTTCCTCTCTGATGACTCTAGCTTGTGTCACGTTGACACACAAACCCAACCAGTACACCCTTATTTAGTAAGCCATCTTGCTAGCCCTCTTTTTACTTATTGTTTATTTATTTATATATTTATTTATTTGAGAGAAGGTCGTACTATGGAGCACTGGCTGGCCTGGAATTTGTTGTGTGGCTGAGACTGGTCTCAAACTCTCAGAGATCTACCTGCTTGTGGAGTGCTGGGATTAAAGCCCTGTGCCATGATACCCAAATTACTTTTTATTTTGGGAAAAGATATCATTAAATTGCCCAGGCTGGCCTTGAAATTTGTGATTCTGTTACCTTGGCCTTTTGAGTATCTAGGAGGACAAGGCTGCACTACCAGGTCTCACAGGGTAATTCACTGGTAATTAATTCATTATGCTAGAGCAGAGCCTAAACAATGGAGATACATATACATGTACATCATATACATCATATACATATACATCATATACATATACATCATATATGTATACATCATATACATATACATCATATACATGTACATCATATACATATGCATCATATACATGTACATCATATACATGTACATCATATATATGTACATCATATACATGTACATCATATACATATACATCATATACATATACATCATATACATATACATCATATACATCATATACATGTACATCATATTCATGTACATCATATACATATACATCATATACATCATATACATGTACATCATATACATATACATCATATACATGTACATCATATACATATACATCATATACATATACATCATATACATGTACATCATATACATGTACATCATATACATGTA
>NW_021604695.1:635037-670630 GCF_004785775.1 Grammomys surdaster | reverse complement strand
TACATCATATACATGTACATCATATACATGTACATCATATACATGTACATCATATACATGTACATCATATACATCATATACATGTACATCATATACATGTACATCATATACATGTACATCATATACATATACATCACATACATATCTCAACTAATATATCGTTCTTTGTATTGCTAAGAGCTACAACTCCATCCATGTTCCTCATCTAAATGTCCCTTTATGTTGAATTTGATATTAAAATCCCGTAGACTAACTAGTGGAGCACTTCTAGATAAGGTGGAATCTTACTGAGATTTGAAACTGAGACTGGTAACATGAGGTCAGCCTTATAATCCCTCCCCCTTAAAAAACTGCCACCCGTGCTAGACTGTGGTGTCCTATGCCTTTAATCCCAGTATTTGAGAGGCAGAGGCAGGTGGATCTCTGAGTTCGAGGCCATCCCAGTCTACAGAGTGAGTTCCAGGACAGTCAGGGCTACACAGAGAAACCCCTATCTTGAAAAATGAACAAAGAAAAAAAAATTGCCAGCCTTATTAAAAAAAAAATAGTAACAGCTAGGAAAGCATGGTTGCATATGCATGAAATAAATAAGGAGATCCAAAAATACAAATAAAAAAACATTAAAGCAATAGTCTTTTCAAAGGCCTAGAGGCAGAAAAACAAAAAACAAACAAACAAACAAACATAGAAAATGAGAGCAGAGGGGCTCGTGAGAGGGCTCAGAGGTTAGGAGCACTGGCCATGGTTCCAGAGGAACTGGGTTCAATCCCATCCCCAGCATCCACATGGCAGCTCATAAACATCTGTAACTCCATTCTCAAGGGACTCAAAGCCCTTTTCTGGCTCTGCAGGCACCAAACATGCATGTAGTGCACAGACATGTATGAAGGCAAAAAACCGCATACACACAAACCAAATCAACAAACAAAAACACCAGTGAATAACTGGAGTATCTTCTTTACCTGGGCATGGGATGCCCACCTTTAATTTTAGTGTTTGGGAGCAGAGGCAGGTGGATCTCTGAGTTCCAGGACGGCCAGAACTAGGCAGAGAAACCTTGTTCCAAAAAACCTAAATAAATAAATAAATACAGAAGGACCTGGGCATCCAGAAGATGGAGAAAACTGATTTATGCAACTTATATTCTGACTTCCACATATGAGTCTTCTAAGCATGTGTGTGCACATACACATACAGTAAAATAAACAAATAAATGTAAGAAGAGAGAGGGTCTCTCTGTATAGCCCTGGGTGGACTGGAACTCACTGTATAGAACAGGCTGGCCTTGAACTCATAGAACTAATGTCTGCTTCTGCCTCCAGAGTATTCTTTTAAAGGTCTGTGTCATCACACCCAGCCAATTTAAAGATAATTCAGAAAAGAGAAACTAGCAGAAGAGAGCTGAGCATGGTTGCTCATGATTGCAAGTCCAGCAATTGGAAGGCCAAGGGACAGCCTGTGCTCCTGAGACCTTGTTTGAAAAAGAAAGGGGTCAGGGTGCTGTCCTATGAATCACACTGTGAAGAATTCCTGATAACAAAACCAGCTAGGCCTCCAGAGCCAGATTGCTGACAACAGTGACTGTGGAGGGTTTGGAATGTTGCAGGTCTCAGGGCTGGTTTCTCTTGGGCTCTCTAAAGAGCCCACCTGTGTGTCAGATCTAGGATCCTGATAAAAGATAAACTTTTAATGGTATAATTAACAAAGCCCTGTTCTCCACCAATGGAAGGGCTAAGAATGCTACCACATGGTGTCTACTAATGTGGCTTTTGTTGTTGTTGTTTGTTTTGTTTTGACTCTTTCGATAGAGGGTTTCTCTACATAGCCCCAGCTGTCCTAGAATTTACTATGTATGGGATTAAAGGAGCCACCACACCTGGACTCTACTAACAGATTTTTTTTTTTTTTTTTTTTTTTTTTTGGTTTTTCGAGACAGGGTTTCTCTGTGTAGCCCTGGCTGTCCTGGAACTCACTCTGTAGACCAGGCTGGCCTCGAACTCAGAAATCCACCTGCCTCTGCCTCCCAAGTGCTGGGATTAAAGGCGTGTGCCACCACCACCCGGCTCAGATTTTTTTTTAAAATTTATTTATTTTATATACATGAGTACACTGTCGCTCTCTTCAGACACACCAGAAGAGGGCATCAGATCCTATTACAGATGGTTATGAGCCACCATGTGGTTGCTGGGAATTGAACTCAGGACCTCTGGAAGAGCAGTCAGTGCTCTTAACCACTGAGCCATCTCTCCAGCCCAACTAACAGATTTTAAAAAAAAAAAAATATTGGTCATTTTATTTATTTATATTTCAAATGTTATCCCTCTTGCTGGTTTCCTCTCTGAAAACCCCTCACCTCACCCCCTCCCCATACTACTGAAAAATTTTAAATGCCTTGGTTTATATCTTTCTTTATTTTGTTTCTTTTCTTTTTCTTTTTTGGTTTTTCCAGACAGGCTTTCTCTATGTAGCCCTGGCTGTCCTGGAACTCACTCTGTAGACCAGGCTGGCCTCGAACTCAGATATCCGTCTGCCTCTGCCTCCCAAGTGTTGTGTTTTGTTTCTATAAAACTCCATGAAACTACTTCCATTAAGAAGGATAATTTGAGCCGGGTGATGGTGGCGCACGCCTTTAATCCCAGCACTTGGGAAGCAGAGGCAGGCGCATTTCTGAGTTCGAGGCCAGCCTGGTTTACAGAGAGAGTTCCAGGACAGCCAGGGCTACACAGAGAAACCCTGTCTCGAAAAACCAAAAAAAAAAAAAAAAAAAAAAAGAAGGATAATTTGAATCTGTATTTTTCCAGGGTCTGATAATTATACTTTGGTTCTACAAACTATCTCTTAATCCTTTAGATTGGAGAGCTATGCTTTTGTGTGGATGACAACTTTAATCTCAGTATGTAAGGGGCAGAAATGTAGATCACTGTGAATTCAAGGCTAACCTTGTCGATGTACTGAGTTTCAGACTAGCCAAGACTGCACACTGAAACTATTTCAAAAGAAACTAAACTAAACTAAACTAGACAAGCAAACAAACAAAAAAAAAAAACAAGAAAAACGGAAGAAAGTGTGTTTAGATGAGCAAAGGCATAGGATTTAGATTGATTAAGTAGTGTAGGGACAGGATGTGATTAGACTTACGATTTAAGAAGTGCAAGTTTGGTTGCTTCCAGTGTCAAATCAAATCATGATTGCCTCAGTAATTAGCAATTTTAACACCTGTCGTTGGCATTTGCTAAGACCCACTGGGAAAACCTCTCTTTTCTTGTGGCTGCATCTTGGACCTTGCTCCCTGCTGACAGAATACAGCTCTTTTTCTCCTCAGCTCCCAGTCCCCCGTTGGAATCCTTTTTTGTTTGTTTGTTTGTTTGTTTTTGTTTTTCGAGACAGGGTTTCTCTGTGTAGCCCTGGCTGTCCTGGAACTCACTCTGTAGACCAGGCTGGCCTCGAACTCAGAAATCCACCTGCCTCTGCCTCCCAAGTGCTGGGATTAAAGGCGTGCGCCACCACTGCCCGGCTGGAATCCTTTTCTAGGGATGAACGCAAAAGCAGAGGTGAGAAGGTTCAGAAGAGGGCTTGAAGGAGGCAGAGCACAGAGGGCGGGGACTGGATGTGTGAGAACGTGAAAGCCTGGTGACAATCGATCTTGAAGACTTAGCTCTTTTTCTGGAGAAGGAAGCAAGTCGTTTTGAGAAGCCCTTGCGTGTGAAGAGCGGATTGGAAGAGGTAAAGTAGTGAGCTGTAAAGACTACGATCTTCGTGGAGAGTGGTGACAGAGGGGGTAGAGGGAAGTGTGTGACTTCCAGACGCATTTAGAAAGAGAATTAAGAGGGCAGATGGGAAGCATCCAGGCCGCTGCTTCTGGTGACCTCAGCGGTCACGGGTGAGTGCGGACTTGGTGTTCCCGCGTCAGGGAGGTGGGCGTGGCCTGCTCGCGCTGTAGTCCTGGTGACCGGGTGGGGCGGGGCCCGGGGCGGGGCTGTCGGGCGGCTGCGTCACTCGGTGGTGGAGATGGTGCGTGTGTGTGGGGGGCGGGGGATACGCTGGGCGCGTCCCCGGGGTCACGTGGTGCGCAGCGCGCACAGTCCTTCTGTCGGTTGGTGTGGAGCGGCGCAGCAGGAGCGGGGCTGTGAGGTGAGCTCGTGGCGAAGCGCGGCGACGCGAAGCCAGCTGGTTGGGGCCGTGTCGGGGGGAGGCCCCGTGCCGCGCGCGCGCTGTGCGGGCGGGACCGGGGACGGACGCCCCGGCCACTGTGGGACCCTGGCTCAGTCCCGTTCCCCGAGTGGCCCCCGGATCACCCAGCCCCGGAGGGAGGCCCGGGGACCGCTGCTGAGAGCGTGGCGGCGTGCGAGCGCCGCCCAATCACTGCAGCTACCCGCGGGAATGACTGCGTCCCAGGCCAATCAGCGGGGCCCGAGGGGGCTGGGCCGCGAGGTGCGGGCCCGGGGCGCGGAACGGGCCAGTGGGGGTGGGGAGGGGTGCCGAGGCTGCACCCCCTGCTTAGCCTGCGAGATAGGGGAAGGCCTAAGCTGCTGACTCTGCCGCGGGGGGCGGGTTTTCGTGTAGTGCCTTTCTTATCCTGATCTGGGAAGCACACCCTTTCCTCAAGACCCTGTATATGGGAGTGTCCCCTTTCTCTGTAGTTTGGAAAATCTGGGCGTCCCCTTCCTTAAGCTCTTGTCTTGGAATTTTCTCTCAATTTCTAACCGTCCCTAAAAACGAACTGAAGTCATACTCTTTTCTTGGCTCCCCCATACTGAGGGAACACTCCCATATTCAAACATCATTAACATTTCTCCCTTTTCAGTTTGGGGTTCAGTCCGTTCATAGGTTCCTCAGAAATCAGGTCACTGAGCAAAGTTATAGAATGTTTTATTACATCCCACAACCCCGAGGAGGAACTCTTCTTTCCAGGCCTCAGATCTGGTATGTTCTCAGAAGTTAGTGAATTTGGGGGTCAGTTCTTTTTTTTCTTAGTCCTTCAGTCTGGAATGTGCATCCCTTTCAAGTTCTTCTCCAAATCCTGATGCTTATGGCACATAGTTTTCAATTTCACCTGTAAGAGGATTCAGTGACTTGTCCTTAAGTCTTTCCTTGGGGTTGCACTTTTCCAAGCTAACTTGTTTCTCGGGGGCAGACTTGTTTTCCTATCTGAGAGTGTCTTTGCTTTCTGTGTCCCTTTATGGTTTGAGATTCACCTCTTTTAGCAGGAAACATACTTGGGGTGCAGCAAGCGCTTCTGGGTACACATTTCTCCTGGATCCTTCCATTCCTAGATGTGGTCAGTCTTGAGCATCTCCCGCCTCCTCCCCGCCCCCATTTTCTCACAGCTTCCTTTTTATTTTTCCTAGTTGAAAACCCGTGTTTATTTGACATATGCCATAACATGCATGTGGTGATAACAGGGCAAGTCGCAGGAAGTTACTCCTGCTTCCAGTTTGTGGGTCTTCGGGAGCAAGCTCAGGTGGTGGTTCTCGGCTGCAAGTGCTGAGCCGTCTGGCTAGCCAGTCTTCCTTTTTTGAGACCTGTTCTTGCTGTGTATCTGTCTATCTTGGAACTTACCATGCAGTCTTGGTTGGATATGTGCTGAGATTACTGGTGCTCTTTCCTCTCCCCACCCCCCTCCTGCCTGCCTGCCTGTCTGTCTTTTTCTTTCTTTCTAGCTTTTCTGCCATCAAGATAGTTTCAGTCTTCAGTTTCCTTCCCTCTTTGGAACCACATTCCCCGTTATGTGCTCTCCTGGGCTCTGTCGTGTATGTACCTCTTTGGTCTTCCTTCCTCTCTTGAGTGCATAGCTGCAAAACATTTTGTGGCCTCTTCTTTTTTTATTCCCCTCAGGGCAGTTCTTATAATTACTCCACCCTGAACCTTTCTTCCCTGATAGGATGCCCTTTTGTGCATGTGGTTTGTTTGTTGTGAGGTATTGTCTCACTGGGTAGTTAGGTTATCCTGGAACTTAGTAGGTAGCTAGGTTGGCTTTGAACCTTCCTGCCTCTGCCTTACATGTGCTAGGGCCCAGGCAAGAACTTCCATGCCTGGTTCACATGACTTTTTTTATGTAGTTTGTTTTTCTGCAAACAGGAATTCTTTTTTGGCTCACAGTCTGTACAGACATTTTCCTGGTTTCTGGTTCCTGTTGGACAGTGTTCTGTTTATCTGGTGATGATACTGATTCTCTTCTTCAAGCATCATCCTCCTTGGATGTGGCCACTAGACTAGGACTCCTGAGTTGTTCTGGAGTCAAAATAGAAAGAGGAATCCCCTAGTAATTTTTGGTTATTCTTGAAACTCTTAATCCTCTGGTGCTTTACTTTCTGTAAGTTTGAGTCGGGATTTCTCTGTGTAGCCCTGGGACCCTGGATGTCCTGGAACTAGCTCTGTAGACCAGGCTGGCCTCAAACTCAACAGAGATCCAGCTTCCTCTGCCTTTTGAGTGCTGAGATTAAAGGCCCATCACTGCAGACTGACTCCTTTTAATCTCCATGTTCTCTGGGTGAGGGCTTCAGAGACTTTTCTAGTATTGTATGCTTTCTAGACCATAACTACCTTTCATTAGTTTATTTATTTATTTATTTAGTTAGTTTTTCAAGACAGGGTTTCTCTGTGTAGCCCTGGCTGTCCTGGAACTCACTCTGTAGACCAGGCTGACCTTGAACTCAGAAATCCACCTGCCTCTGCCTCCTAAGTGCTGGGATTAAAGGCATGCGCCACTACTGCCGGGCTCATTAGTTCTTCTGATCAAGAAAAGTCATCTGGGCTGAAAGCTGTAGCCCAGTGATGGAGTCCTTGGCCTGGCACGTGTAGGGGCTGGGCTTGCTCTTAAGCATGGGAAACAGTGTTGCAGCCAGGGGTGGTGGAGCACAGACAGGCAGGTGAGAGCTCTTGACTTCCTGGTCAGTCAGGGCTACATAGAGAAACCCTGCCTCAAAAACCAAACATCTAAAAAAAACCCAAACAAACAAATCTACACCTGGGACATCATGTCTCCTAGGAGCCTACCTCAGTAGGTCCTCTAATTTCTCACCCCTCTCTAGATTTTTGCATGGTGCTTTTAGGCCTTGCTGCTGATTCATTTCTCCACAGCTGGAGTTTCAAATGCTTAGGGGATAATGACTCCTGCTGACCTTTCTTCCTTTTGGGATGTACTTGAGTATGCAGCTGCTGGAGGCTTTTGGGAGGGGGAGGGAGTTTGGATCTGGGAATTTATACCAGTAGGACAGGGGAGAAATACAGCATCTCAAGACCAAGTTCTGAATCTCATTTAGAAACTGGACATTTGCCAGGCACCTGCTTCCTTGGGATGCTGGGGGATTTAATGGTACCCCCGGGAGCCTGTAGGAATTAATGGGACTTGTGGGGAAGTGCTCCGAACTTAGTGTCAAAACTTGAATAAAATTGTCCATCATTGTGTTTTTGGAACAGCTAAGCTACTTCACATTTTTTGTTTACTAAAGCCCTAGAATTTAGTTGTGTTATTCAAAAGGGAAAGAAATCCTATGTTCATTATTAGTACTACATTTCTTTAAAAAAAAATGGCGGTCTGTCTGAGTAGTACCTAATAAAATATAGTCTGCTGAAGTCAACAGGCACTTTGTCTCTTTATTTGGCCATTTCTGCTTCATCTGTGTAGTGCTGTAAGTTCACCCTTAGGGCCTACACTCTAGCTTCTCATCCTGGAATGCACATTCCAATTTCCGGCCTGTCTTGTTAAAATGCTCACTCTGATTTAGTGGGTGGAAGATGGGGTCTGAGTATATACTATTCTAGTTTTTGGGTGGTGTTAAGATTAAGGGACTACACATCAGATTTCCATAGACAGCTGGAGAGTGCTCAGTGAAAACAAAACTAATCATTAACCAAATGCTAAGGGTATTGTTTTCCATTTTCCCTTAGTTCACCCCCAACCCCCCCACCCCTTTTTTTTTTTTTTTCTTGAGACAGTTTCTCTATAGCTCTGGCTGTCCTGGAACTCATTCTATATAGTTCCTGGTTGGCCTTGAAGCCTTAAACTCAGATATCTGCCTTTTGAGTACTGGGACTAAAGGCATGAACCACCATTGCCAGCCAGACTTGCATCTCTTAAAGCTTGTACAAGTTCTTTGTCTTCAGATAGAAGCTTGTCCTCAGTTATGTACGTAGCCTGGGGCTATGCTTGAACATACGTGTTTCAGTCCTTTGAGTGCTGAAGTGCTGGGATTACTGGTTTGTACTACCACGCCCAGTTTCTTTTTTCCCTCCCTTTTTTAGTTTTGGGGGGGGAGGACAAAAGACTTTAATTTTGTGTTTACCTGCATAAACGTATCTTTGTCACATGCATGTCTGATGCCCACAGAGGTCAGAAGAAGGAGTTGGATCCCCTGGAACTGAAGTTACGGTCCATTGTGAGTGCTTTGTGGATGCTGGGAATTGAACTGAGGTCCTCTCAAGAGTAACCAGTACTCTTAACCCATGAGCCATTTCTCCAGCCTTGCTCTAATCACCCTAACCCTATGTTCTGGTGCTATAGATAGTTGCCACTGTTCCTAGCTAACCTTTGGCTTTTAAACCTTCTACAAAATATACTGTTTTCTCTGTATATTGCTAGAGTTAACTGCTTAAATATATGTGCTTTTAATGTGAACTTTTTTTTTTTTGTCCTGAGGTGTTGAGGCTTGAACCAGGATATGTATGGTACATTCAAGAGAAGTGCTTGTCTTCTGAGCTTCTCTCTCTTAAGCTCTGATGGATAATTTTTTTGACATAGAATCATTCCAGTAAGTACTGCTTAGCCAGCTTGTTTCTGATTCCTCTTGTTATTGTGAGAAGGGAGTCAAGATACCCTACTTCAAGTGGCTGGAGTTTTTCAGAGTTCTTCAAATAGACCTGATAAAGGCCAGGCTGAAGCTAGGTGCTTGTTCTTGAATGGAAGCTGCTGGTTCATCAGTAAAAGGCTCCAGAAGGCAATCCTGGTGAGCTGTGGACACCCTTTGATGAGGTCTTAAGTTTGTAGTAATCTCTTCTTGTATTTTAGGGGATATTTCTTTCCTTTATATTTTTAAGCTAGGTTCTTTTATGAGTGGCCTACACTGGCCTTGAACTGATCCTTTTGCCTCTTCCTCCCAAGTGCTAGGATTTTAGGCATGTGCTACTAAAGCCCAGCTCTCAGTGGGTTTTTTCCATTCTGAACCTCTTAAATCATTAGTATCTGTTTCCCTGTTAGCTTTCCTGGCCCTTTTCCAATGTGATCCTGTTCCAGGCCCTGATCAGGACCAACCTGAATGACTAGACTATTCTGTGTCCCTGATCTTCCCCCAGCCCCTCCACTTCTCACAGGAATGTCAGATTATCTTCAGTGACAGATTTGATCTGGATCTGGCAGTGGTCCCAGCTCTTACACTCATGTGTGACCTCAGGCAAATCACTTCCTGTTCTCAGGAGCTCATTCTCCCCAGCCGAATGCTGAGCAGTTGATTATTTCAAAGTCCACTCTCATGGAATCTGTAGGGACTTTGTTTAGAAATCCAGTGGCCTAGTAGCAGGTCTGATTTCCTTCTCATGCTTCAGTAGGCGGACTGCCAGTGGTCCCCTTGTCCCAAGTCACTTCTGCTGCCATGGTCTCCTTTCTAGACAAATAGCCAGCTTGTCTTCACACCCAGGATCAACATTCTTCTGCTCTATGTGCTCTGTCAGTCCTGGGTTGGGCTTCATTCAGAACTACCTGACATTAGAAGTTGGACATGAGTTCTCCATTCAGTGTTAGCTGCCTCTGCATCATTAGGATCACTAAGCTGTTCGGTTTTAGGCTGTATGTTGTATATAAAACCATATATAAATATATATATATATATATATTTTTTTTTTTTTTGAGACAGGGTTTCTCTGTGTAGCCCTGGCTGTCCTGGAACTCACTCTGTAGACCAGGCTGGCCTTGAACTCAGAAATGCGCCTGCCTCTGCCTCCCAAGTGCTGGGATTAAAGGCGTGCATCACCACCGCTCGGCTAAAACCATATTTTCTTGTAAATGCTTTTAAATAATGCATATTTTAGGTGTTTTCCTTCCACACTCAGCTTTTTAATTTATTATTAGTATATATGTGTGACATGTTTGGATTTTTAGAAGCCAAGATTCTTCCTCAAGCCTTTAGCCCCTTTATATTCATATATTTATTCATTTTGAAACTAAGGTTTACTATGGAGACCTGACTGGCTTGAACTTGGCTATATGAGACCATGATGGCCTGGAACTCACTGAGATCAACTGCTTCCACCTTCTGTGCTGTGACTAAAGGTGTGTGCCACCACACCTTTTTTGTTGTTGTTGTTGGGGTTTTTTTGTTTTTGTTTTTTTGAGACAGGGTTTCTCTGTGTAGCCCTGGCTGTCCTGGAACTCACTCTGTAGACCAGGCTGCCCTTGAACTCAGAAATCTGCCTGTCTCTGCCTCCCAAGTGCTGGGATTAAAGGTGTGCACCACCACCGCCCGGCGCCACCGCACCTTTTAAAAACAAAATTTATGTACTTTTTAATGTAATTTTTTTCTTTTCTTTTTCCCACCTTGTTTATTCTTTATTTTTCAATTTTACTTAATTAAAAAAAAAACTATCTTGTTTTGCCTTGATGTATGTGTCCTTCATGCATGCAGTGCCCTGTGAGGCCAGAAGAGTGCGTAGTATCCCCTGGAACTGGAGTTAGACAGCTGTGAGCTGTTATGTGGGTGCAAGATTGAACCTGGGACCTCTAGAAGAGTAGCTATTGCTATTAACTGTTGAGCCATTGCTCCATCTCCCTCCATCTTATTTTTTGATAGGATCTCTCACTGAACTCTGTCTCTCCATTTCGGTTAGATTAGTTTGCCAGAGAGCCCCTGGGATCTGCCTATCTCTTGAGCTGTGCTGGGTTGGGTTACAGGTGAGCTTTCCAGTCTTTCTGCTTGTGCAGCAAGGATTTTATCCACTGAGCAATCGCTTCAGTCCCCCCCCCAACCCCTTTTTTCTCTTTCTTTTTGTTTTTGTGTTTTTGAGACAGGCTCTGCCTGTGTAGATCAGGTTGGCCTCAGACTTGTGAGAATCATCCAGTCTATCCCTCCTGAGGTCTGAGATGACGGGCATGTACTATCATGCCTGGGTCCTTACCTCCTCCCTGCCCTTTTTCCTTCCTTTTAATTAGCAAGGCAAATAACATGACATTTTAAAGGTGAAAGGCAATTTGCAGTCAGATGGAGTGGAATATACTTAGGGCTTACAATTCTAGCACTTGGTGAAAAACAGGTGAACCAAGAGTTCAGAGGTCATCCTTGGCTGCCTAGTAAGGTCAGCCTAGGTTAGGGGAGACTCTGTCTCAAACAACACAAAAAGCAGTTTTGCTCTTTGTTTTAAGATTTGGGGTGCGCCGGGCGGTGGTGCTGTACGCCTCTAATCCCAGCACTTGGGAGGCAGAGGCAGGCGGATTTCTGAGTTCGAGGCCAGCCTGGTCTACAGAGTGAGTTCCAGGACAGCCCGGGCTATAAGAGAAACCCTGTGTCGAAAAATCAAAAAAAAAAAAAAAGTGAGGGGGAACGGGTAGTGGTGGCACATGACTTAAATCCTAGCACTCAGGAGGCAGAGGCAAATGGATCTCTGTGAGTTCACCAGCCTGGGTCTATAGAGTAGTGTGTTTTGCCTGCATGTATGTCTGTGCACCATGTGTATACAGTGCCCATGGAGGGCAGAAGAGAGTGTTGGATCCCCTGGAACTGCAGTTAGAGAAGGTGGTGAACTGCCATGAGGGTGATGGGACTTGAACCCCCGTCCTCTGGAAGAGCACTAGAAAGAGCACTGGCTGCTAGCTCTCCAGCTCTTTTTTTCTTATTTTGTTGAAATGGGTTTTGCTGTATAACTCTGGCTGCTGTGAAATCTTCCTGCCTCAGCCTTCAGAGCACTGGGATTACAGATGTGTTTGCTTTAGTTACTCAGTTTCGATAGATGACAAGCTTAGAGAGAGGGAGGGAGCTGCCCTTGGACTACTTTCTCAGGGACTGCCCCTATATAGGTTACTGACTAACAGTGAGGTACCAATCAAAGTCTAAACCTTGACTTGTAATAACGTTAATGGCTTTTTTGGATCATTGCCTAGATCTTCAGTTGGACCATGGTTATTTGGCCAAATAATGGAACTAATGAGCTTTCAGAAATCTTGTAAAAAAATTTTAAGAGTCTAGTATTAGTCACCAAGTAAATAGGATGGTTATGGGAAAGGGAGGTGGTGCTTGAGTCAGTGGTCTTTGGGGAAAGAAGGTGGGTGCAGTTTGGGGAAAGAGTTTAAAATGAGGCCTTTATTCCATGAAGGAACTCTTAGGTAAATATGTTTTCATCTCTTTCTCAGTAGAATCCTGGGATTTCTGAGGTTTCTCTTCCACTTGAAGAAGGTCTACATCTTTAATCCCACCATACCTTTAATCCTAGCACTCAGGAGGAGGCAGGAACGTTTATCTCTGAGTTTGAGGCCAGTCTGTATCAAGTTCCAGGCCAGCTAGGGCTACATAGTGAGACCCTGCCTTAAAAAGAGTGGTATGTTTGTCTACAACTAGGTGGATTACCTTACCTTTCTTGCTTCTGTAGGTGCAATACTGAAATACTAGGTTGCGGAAGTGTGGACCCTTAAAAATCCTGCTGTCCCTCCCAGGAGCTGGGGTTACAGGCATGCTAGCATGCCTGACCTTTCATTTTCAAAAAAGAAAACATAGCAGCCCCTTACTATCTTTAGTATTACAACTTTCCCAAGATCATTTTTGAGGGTTTTTTTTTTTTTGAGAGGTTTTTGTTTTTATGATAAGGAAGCTAGCCTCAAATTGGCTATGTAGCTGAGGATGAGCTTGGACTTCTAATCCTCCTGCCCCTGTGTTTGGATCATAGGCATGTACTACCGAGCCCTGATATTAGGTCTTTTTAATTTTAAATTTTAGTTATTACATTTTTATTTGTGCATGTAGGCGGGCACTCATGACATAGCTTGGGGTGTGGAGGGTCAGGTAGCATCCTTTCCTTTTGTCAAGAGGGTCTCTAACTTGAACATGGGTCCTCTAGTCAAGCAGCCAGTGCCTTTAACCACTGAGTTACCTTTCCAGCCTCAAGCTCTATATCTTTAGATATAGTATTGTATGTATTTCAAGTGAGTAGCCTTACATTTGTGCTGCTGCTGCTTTAGCTTCCAGAGTAGCTGGTGTTAGATGGTCCTCCACCATACCCTGCTCAAATCTGACATACGCACACATTAATATCCACAATATCCACGTGTTCAGTGTGTTTTGATCATAGATCATATCCTAATCCTCATCTTCAATCCCTCCTAGCTTCAGTCCTCCTCCTCTTCTTCTTCTTCCTCCTCCTCCTCCTCCTTCTTTTTTTTTTTTTTTCGAGACAGGGTTCCTCTGTGTAGCCCTGGCTGTCCTAGATTCACTCTGTAGACCAGGCTAGCCTAGAACTCTCGAACTCAGAAATGCGCCTGTCTCTGCCTCCCAAGTGCTGGGATTAAAGGTGTGTGCCACCACCGCCCGGTGGCTTTTAACATTCTATAAGCAACAAAAAGGCTTTTTTGGGAGGGAGGGAAGCTTAGTTTAGCTGTGTTTTTTTCTAAGACTTTCCGAAAGAACACAGGCAACCAGGTTATGGTGGCTCATGCCCATAATCCAAATACTTTGGAGGTTGACTCAGGAGGCTTCAGGAGCTAACCTGGGCTACAGAGTGAAACTTTATCTCAATAAAAGGAAATGGACTAGGAGTGGGGAATCTACACAAGTACTCCAAGTTTGGTGGTTCATGCCTATACTCCCAGTATAGAGACCAGAGGCAGGTAGATTTCTGTGAGTTCAAGACCAGCCAGGGGCACACTGTGAGCCCTGTCTGAAAAAACAAAAGATACCTCTCTCCCCCAAACTCCCTCAACCCCCCCCCCCCAAAAAAAAAAAGAAACCAAAACCACAACTTGAGCTTCACTCTAGACCTCTAGACTATAGAGCATCTGAACAATGTGGATTCTTGGAGGTTGAAGCCCCTAGGGTCTGAGAATAGTAGTTAGACATTTTGTCAGACTCCAGGGATGAAATAATGGCCTGTTTTTAGGTGCTGGATTCCTTAGGGTTTACCATCATCCATTGTCCCAAAGGGTATTAATAGTTTGTATGTCTTTTGAGCTTTCTGAGGTTTTAGCACAATGAAGTCCTTTCATCTTACATAGGATGCTACTGTTTTTGTTTTTAGTTCCACTTTCCTAGTAAGAAAGCTGAGGTTACCTGGAAACAAGTGTGTTTCATGTAAGGTCATTGCTTGTTGGATGCTGGGGTGCCCATCAGAGTTCCTTACCTTCTGGGAGAGTTCAGCTGAAAGCAGTATTGAGCTGTCACTGAGTAGGTCAGATGTCATGGGAGACTATAGAACTGATACCCTGTGGGGAGATTCTTTCTGATGCCTGCCCAGGCCTAACCCAGGTGGAGGAGGCAGCTTTTCTGCAAAGGTTCTCGAGGTTGAAACTACAAGAAGTCTGGATTGGTAGGGCTAAGGGCTGTAAGATGAATAGCTTGGCAGCTTACTATGAGCCGGGCTCTTTCAAACAGCCGGGCAGTGGTGGCGCATGCCTTTAATCCCAGCACTTGGGAGGCAGGCGGATTTCTGAGTTCAAGAGTTCTAGGCTAGCCTGGTCTACAGAGTGAGTTTCAGGACAGCCAGGACTACACAGAGTAGTCCTGTCTCGAAAAAACAAAAAAAGAAGGTAGAGGCAGAAGGAAGGTCGGGTTCAAGGTCATCCTCAGCTATGAGAGATCCCGTCTCAAAATTAAAAATATTAGAATATTAGCTGGTTAGTGATGGCACACCCACTGGGAAGGCAGACGTAGGCAGATCTGTGAGTGTGAGTTTGACTTTGATCAAGGCCATCCTGGTCTACAAGAGCTAGTTCTAGGACAGCCGGAGCTCTACACACAATCTACACACACACATACACACACACCCCCAAACTGTTTTGAGAAAAATAAATAAGCTTAAAAAATAGCCAGAACTCCACTTGTGAGGGCCTTAATTGGATACCCCCCTTGGCAGTGAGAAACCTTAAAGTAGGGCCTTCAGAAAGAACGGTGGCCTGAAATGAAATAGTGCTGATTTTGGCTGCTTGAAAGGCAGAACCAGAAGTTTCACTACAGAGTAAGATCTTATCTCAAAAAAAGAAAGAAAGAAAAACACAAAAACACAAAGTAAAGATGATGAGAATGGAGTTGAGAGAAAGATGAGTTGGGGTCATGGCTGAGCTAGACGCAGGGGGAGCTGTCCCCTCAGGGAGGCTGAGTAACAGGCCGGTCATACAGAAGTATTGTAGGGAAAAACCTGAGCACTAGGCTCTGCACTGATCCAGCCACCTCATTCTCAGAAATAAGGAATGAGTGAACTTAGCCTGTTTAATTGTGGGAGGGAAAGCTTGGGTCCTTGGAGAAAGCAGTTTTTGTTATTTTGAAAACAGTGTTTCAGCCAGAAATGGTGACTCAGGCCTTTAATCTCAGTCTATAGAATCTCTGCAGAGGCAGGCGGTGATCTTTGTGAGTTCCAGGCCATGCTGATCTACAAAGGGAGTTCCAGGAGAGCCAGGGCTACACAGAGCCCTCCTGACCCCTCAAAAAAGCAAAACAAAAACAAACAAAAAACCAACCCCCCAGAACAAACAAACAAACCCCCCCAAATCAAAAATTAAAGAAACAAACAAAAAACAGTGTTTCACTGTGTAGCTTAGGTCACCTCAACCTTGGGGCAGCTCCCTTTGTGTTAGGACTTATATACACTTGGGGCAGCTCTCTTTGTGTTAGGACTTATATACACTTACTGTGTTCCTGGGATGCATGGGAGGGTTGGAGGTGGGTTGTTTGTGTGTGCTGTGCAGAGTTCCTCCCATCTTTACACAGATTCCAGGAATAGAACTCAGGCTTGCATTATCCATCAAGCACCTTTACCTAGCAAAGCTATCCCAAAGGCCCCTAGAAAGCATTCTAAGAATGTTTTTTGTTAAGGGCTGGAGGGATAGCCCAATAAGGTTAAGAGCGCTTACCACTCGTGCAGTGGGCTTGGGATCAGTTTCCAGCACCCATGTCAGAAGGCTTATAATCATCTTCAAATCTAGATCCAGGGTATCTGATGCTTCTGTGGGTACTGCACACAAATGACACACATATATGTTGAGGCAAAATACTCATATATGTAAGAAAAAAACCTTCTATAAAAGCCCCACAGTCCTCTGGGGCTGGAAAGACGGTTGGTCGAGTGGTTAAGAGCACTGGCTGCTCTTGCAGGTCTAGGTTTGTCTCTCAGCTTTCACATGCAGTTCCCTGCTGTCTGACACGCCAGTTCTGGGGATCCAACACCTTCTGATTTCTACAGCTACTCTTCTGGCTTCTGCAGGTACCAGGCATGCACATGGTTCACAGACTTACATTTACCAAATCCACAGGCAAAACACCCATACAAATAGAACAAATTAAAAACAACAACAAACAAAAAAAAATCCTTCAGTAAAAAAAAACATAAAACCAAACCAAGTTTTCCCTTCTGTCCTGTCTTTGTCTGTCCTGTTGCCTGTTCTCTATCCTGTCAAATTTAATAGATTGATTGGACTCTTTTTACTGTTTGGTGGAAACGGGCCCTCCTTGAAATGGGACCTACAAACAGATGTGTTTGTAGCACAGACTTGCTGCATAGTGAAGGATGATTTTTGTACCCATCTCTGACTTGCAGGCTTGCTTCCTGTAGACTGGTGTTTATCTTCATTTTTTAAGGTTCTGGGAATAGCACTCATGGCCCCTGAATGCTAAAGCAAACATCTTATGTCTGAGCCATGACCCCCCCACCCCCAGTCCCGTGCTAGATATTCTAATAGGACCTTAGGACTTTCCTTGCCTGATCCTCTTAGCACCCAAGATAGAGGAAATTATCCCTGTATGCTAACAGGAAGAAAAGACTGAAGGAAGTAGTTCATAAACAAATTTGGAATCTGGACAGGAGTTGTGCTCACTTTAATCCCATCACTTGGGAGGCAGAGGTAAACAGTTTGCAAAGTGAGTTCCAGGCCAGCCAGGGCTACATAGTAGTTCAGCTCCTTAACTGTGAGTGTTCTAGAATGTCCCTAATTTTTCTTTGTTCCTTATCTTTAAAAGGAAACTTCCCTGTATGTAGAAGACTCCCACTACTTGCCTTCTGTCCTCCACATGGATATAGTGGTACACAGGTTCATACACGGACATACAAAATAAATGAAAATGTAATAAAACTTGTTAAATGAAAAAATGTTCTGCTGTTCCTAAATGTGAGCATTATTTTTAGATTTCTCTAGAATCAAATATAAGAGGGTCCTGGTTTTTGTCACAGATGATTTCTTTATAGAATGGGCTGTAGTCTTCAGATGGAAATAGCAGGATTCCAAGATTCTAAGCAGCTTCACAGCTTCCCCTTCCCTTCCATCATGAGGTTTAAAAGATGGCCAGGCTAGAACCTGAGCCTAAGCCTGGGCTGTGTTCCACTTTCTCTTCAGCAGGACTCGAGTTGGCTCTGGTCTTTTCTGAAAAGTATTTCTGCATGTTGTAGATGGTGTGATAATGCTGGCACAGCATTCGAAAGGCTTCAGTGGCTTTATTGTCTTTTACTTAGTTTTGCCTCTATCTGAAGGTGTGACTGTGAGCACAGGCGTGTCCGCTTCTGGGGTAATCCTGTTACTTTTCATAATAAAGATTTCGTGTACTTGGATGATTATTTTTAAGTTCATGTTGATTTCTATTTATGGATATCTGTATGTGCCACATGTGTAGATACCCACAGAGGCTAGAAGGCGCATCAGATTGCCTGGAGCTGGAGTTACAGGCTGCTGTGTACTGCCCAGTGTAGGTGCTGGGAACTGAATTCAGATCCTCTGGAAGAGCCACGGAGCCATCTCTCCAGCTCTGCTGTGTGTATAAGCTTACATAACCTTGTATGAGCTGTTAGCTCGTAAGTGGTTCAGCTTTTTTGTATTTGTATATCTCATTTCAGTATCATGGGAACAAAAAATTTAGACTTAATTACAGTACCTGGTTTTGAAAGTTCAGTGCCATAAATTTTTTTAAAAAATTCTTGATAGCTATGTGGAGGTCAGTGGAAAGCTTGTAGGAGTTTGTTCTACTATGTGGGTTTTGGAGATTGAACTTGGGTCTTCAGGCTTACTGGCAAGTTTACTACAGAGCTATCTTTCCAGTCCACAAATAAGTTCTTGAGTTTAAGACAGCCAAAACTACACAGAAAAACTCTGTCTTGAAAAACCCAAACCAACCAACCAACCAAAGAAATTGTATATAGTTTTAGTCATTGCCTGTAATCTCAGCACTTGAGAATTTGTGCAGGTTGCTGTGAGTTTAAAACCAGTTTGGGTTACAGAGCGAGACCCTGTTCCTGAAAGTATATGTTTGCTGCTTTGATTTGCATTTCCTTTGTAGCTCAGGGTGCTTGTGTGGGCATAAATCACACACTTACTGGACCTTTGTTTCTCCTTGCCGCTCACTGTGATCTGCCAGCATTGCCAGTTTGTCCATTTTTGGCATGCCTTTATATCTTTGATCTTGTTGATACGCAGTGCAGTCTTTGTTAATGAAGGAAGCTATGGGCTGTAGTTACTTTCTGCTTTGAACTGTGCGCCATGGAGTGTTTTAAAGCTCTCCTTACTGTTGGCAAGGAAGGGCACTGAAGTACTGGGTCTAAGGAAATAAGTCAGGCTCCCTGTCTCTTTTGGACCAATGGGTTCTTCTTTAGAGAGTTTGACTATAAAGGAGTATTTTGAAGTTTTCTAAAGTCTTCACAGTAGAATCCTACAGAGTGCATCAGATTGCATTGTATCTTTACCTTGGGAAATTTCCTTTGTCCATACTGTACATACACTCTTTTCATCTTCGTTTTTGAATTTTTTTAAGTATGTAATAATTTTTTTTTAAGTTTATTTACATCCTAAATGCTGCCCCCCTTCTTGGCCTTCCCTCACAGATTTCTACCTCTTCTCCTTGCCCTTCTCTGAGAGGGTAAGGCCTCTCTGGGTATCCCCTTGCCCTGGCACATCAAGTCTATACAGGGCTAGGCATATCCTCTCCTGAAGCCAGACAAGGAGAGGAATGGATACCACAGTCAGGCTACAGCTTTAGGGGAGAGCCTCTGCTCTAGTTGGGGGACTCACATGGAGATTGAGCTGTACATCTGCTACATATGTGTTGGGGGTCTCAGTCCAGCTGGTATATGCTCTTTGGTTGATAGCTCAGACCCTTGAGAGCTACCAGAGGTTCAGGTTAGTTGACTCTGTTGGTCTTCCTGTGAGGTTTCCATCTCCTTCAGGGCCTTCAATCCTTCTCCAACCCTTCCAAAAGGGTCCCTATCCTCTGTTCAGCATTAGCTAGTCAGCTGCTGGGAAGAGCCTCTCAGAGAGAGGACAGTTATGCTAGGCCCTGTCTGCACTCCTTTCATCTTTGTTAACTAAAGAGTTTTGAGAAAAAAAAATTACCAGGCCCCAAACAGATAAATAAAAATTTATTTAAAAGCTAAATGTAAAGTAAAATATATACTTTAAAATAATGTTTTACAGAGTCTAACTGTGTAGTCCTGGCTGCCCTTGAACCCTCTATGTAGAGGCCAGGCTGGCCTTGCACTTACAGAAATCTGCCTCTAAAGTGTTGCTATTAAGGGTATGTGCTACTATACTTAAAGAAAAAAACATCCTGTACTGAACTGATTAAGAATATTATTATTAGTGATAGAAAGTATGAGTATATAACATTTTTTATTTTCTGTTAAATTTTTGTTGATTTTTTTCAAGACAGGGCTTCTCTGTGTAGCCCACGATGTCCTGGTACTCTCTCCAGACCAGGCTAGCCTCGAATTCAGAGAGTCTGCCTGTGTCTGCCTCCCAAGTGCTGGACTCAAAAGGGTATGCACCACCACCGACTGGTGTGTTAAAATTGTTTTTACATTTATTTATTTTTGTATTTTATATGTGTTTCTGTATGTGTGTGCATAGTACAAATGTGAATGTGAGATGTTTAGAATGTGCTCCCCCTCTCACCGCCTGGGTGGGAACTCATCCGCAGGCTTGACAGTAACCACTGGTATGTTTGAGCCATCTGACCAGCTCATGTGAGACTTTTTTTTTTTTTTTTTTTTTGGTTTTTCGAGACAGGGTTTCTCTGTGTAGCCCTGGCTGTCCTGGAACTCACTGTGTAGACCAGGCTGGCTTTGAACTCAGAAATCCACCTGCCTCTGCCTCCCAAGTGCTGGGATTAAAGGCATGCGCCACCATTGCCCGACTTGTGTGAGACTTTTAAGATTAAAATTTAGTTTAAAATTTTCTGAGATAGGACCTTACTCTGTAGCCCTGGCTGCTCTGGAACTTGCTATGTAGACCAGGTGGGCCTGAGGCTCGCAGTGATTGATCCCTTGCTGTCTCCCTAGTGCTGTATTTCAGGTGTTTAGCACAATGCCTGGCCCTTAGCAGTTCAGCCAGGGAGTGTTTTCAGGAGAGAGATAATGTGATCTTCCTCACTTATCAGTTACCCCTCCATGTCTGTGCTGTCATTATCTGAGACAGGGTTTCAATGTAGTCTCGGTTGGCATTGAACTTTTGAGTGATCCTCCTGCCTCTGCCTTCCATGGTCTTCGATTACAGGCATGTCACCACACTGGGCTTGATTTCCTATTCTTTCTTTTGCAGTGCTGGGAATTGAACAGGACCTTGTGGATGCTGGGCGAGTTCTCTCTCACCCAGCCAAGTCCCCAGTGCTGTAGAGTTATTTAGCCAAGTCTGGCCTAGAGCTGGAACTCTTTTATTATATCTATTCTTCTTGAGCTTTCTGTGTAGCTCTGGCTAGCTTGAAATATACAGATATCAGCCTGCCTCTGCCTCTGCCTCTGGAGTGCTGAGATTAAAGTTCAACCAAACTGGACTTGCAGTATATAGGCCAGGCTAGCCCATATTCTTTGTGTTCTTTTTCAGCACCCATATGGCATCTCACACTTTCTGTAACTCAGCTCTCAGAGGTTCTGACAGACTGTTCTGGCCTCTGCAGAAACCAAATACATAAACAGTACACAAACATACAAGCCTTTTGAGAACTGGGATTGCAGCTGTGTTCTAATGCCCGGCTCACTTACTTACTTACTTACTTTAAGTCCAGAGAGGGCGTTGTGCATCCTGGAGTTGGGGATACAGGTGGTTGTGATGTATCTGATGTGGGTGTTAGGAGCTGAACTCTGGTCTCTGGAAGAGCAGCGAGTGGTCTTAGTCAGGCTCCCTTCCTTTATTTATGTCTATATGTATGGATTTATTTATTTGAGCATTTTTTTTTTTTTTTTTTTTGGTTTTTTCGAGACAGGGTTTCTCTGTGTAACAGCCCTGGCTGTCCTGGAACTCACTCAGTAGACCAGGCTGGCCTCGAACTCAGAAATCCGCCTGCCTCTGCCTCCCAAGTGCTGGGATTAAAGGCATGTGCCACCACTGCCCAGCCTATTTGAGCATTTTTGAAACAGGGTTCTCTATGTAGGCCTGGACTACTCATGTAGACAGGCTGGCCTTTCTGGGATAAAGGCATATACTACTATACTCAGCTTTGTTTCTTTGTTTTTTAAAGACCGCTTTATTTAATTATATTTTTTTGGGTCTCACTGTTAATAAGGGCTGGTCTGGACCTCATAGAGATGTGCCTGCCTCTTATTTTGGAGTGTTGGATTAAGTGTGTGCCACCCTAGTCCCTTTAGTGTTGGACTGTATTTAGGGCTTTATATTTGCTAGGCAAGTGCTCTACTACTGTGTTGCTCAGCTGTATAGGCAGCTCTAGAACTTTCCGTTCCTTTTTCCTTGTGCTTTTTAGGTAAGGTCTCATATAGTTAAGGGTGACTTCAAACTCCCTAGGTAAGAGGAATGCCAGGATCTTTTTTTTCAAGCAGAAAGATCAGATAAAGTTCATTTCATGTGTATCCATGTATGTTGGCATGTATGTCTGTGTACCATGTATATATTTGGTTTCTGCAGAGGCCAGAACAGTCTGTCAGAACCTCTGAGAGCTGAGTTACAGAAAGTGTGAGTTGCCATATAGGTGCTGGAAATGGAACTCAGTGTTTCTGAAAGAGCAGCCAGTATCCTTAACCACGGAGTCATCTGTAGCAAGTAATGTTTAGAAAACAATGCCTGGTCCAGCTTGTTTCCGGGCAGCTGCCATGTTCCTCTGCTCCTCGGTTCTGACTGGGGCTCCGGCTAGCTAGTTGCACAGGCCCTGGCACCAGCATAGTGGCTGGTTCTGCCAATTCACCACACTGTCCACAATGCTCAGCTGAGCCCAGACCATTCCCGCTATGCCTGCAGTACCCTGTAGAATAAAGACTCTTTTTTTTTTTTTTTTTTTGGTTTTTCTTAACAGGGTTTCTCTGTGTAGCCCGGGCTGTCCTGGAACTCACTCTGTAGACCAGGCTGGCCTTGAACTCAAATCCACCTGCCTCTGCCTCCCAAGTGCTGGGATTCAAGGCATGCGCCACCACCACCCGGCCTAGAATAAAGAATCTTAATGCTTAAAAATTATCCAATAGATTTATATATTTGGAAATGTTCAATTAATGAGGTATCTTCATAATTGAAATTATTGCCTAATTATCTAACCTAGATATTGTAACTACCTTAGACTGCTAGAGACATGCTTACATCTGCAGCCATCTTCTCTCCTCCTCTGCCTCCTTCTCTCTCCTCCTCTGCCTCCCTCACTCTGCCTACCTTTCATAGAGCCCAATGACCAAGCTTTATTGCAAATATAGCGGGAAAATATCACACTACAGTCATCTTTCCAGCCCCTAGAGGGAACAGATTTATTAAAGAAAAGTACAGAAAGTCCCCTGCCTCTGCTTACTTCAATTATAGGGATTGCACCCATGCTTCGCTTTATTTGGTGCTGAGGATCCAATGCCCCCCCCCCCCCCCCCAAGCTGTTGTTCTTAGCCCTACAGTTTTTTTGTCTATTCTCTCAAAAGTAGGGTCAGGTGTCTTCTTTTTTTTGGGGGGGGGGGTCTTTTCTTGCTTTGTTGTTCAGCGTTGGCACTAACCCCCCTGGGCTTAATGGTCTCTTGTCTCCGTGTTCCTTGTAGCTGGCACTACATTCTTACCTACTATCTCAGCTTCTATTTGTTTCCTTTCTAGCACTTAGATTTTATAGCAATTACAGTTTGAACTGACTTCTGTTCATTGGCTACGTTATAATTGGAGGCTCCTTGAGGGTAAGAACTGTGTGTCTCTTTGGGTCCTGACTAAATAGTCTCTCAACAAATATTTGTTGAGTGTGTTGGCAAGTGGCTGGACTTGATCACAAGACCATCTGGTTTTTGGAGTTCTGCAGGTTGTACTTCATAGATGAGCCCTCGGCAAACCTTGCTGAGAGGGTCCTCCACATTTTTAGAGACCACACAGGCTGTGGCAGGTTTGAGGGGTGCTGTTAGTGGCGACACCCAAAAGGAGGGGAGGCACCAGACAGGGTGCTGACAGGGTCATGGAGCTGGGTGTTTTGAATAATGCCTGCTTGGTTTTTTAATGTGTGGTGGTGATGCTGTATCCTGGGCAGACTTTCCCAGGTTTCATGAATATTTAATTGGCTTTTTCAGGAGAATAAAAGCAGCCCTGTTGATGACTGAAAATGACCAAGCACCCACCTAACAGACGAGGAATCAGCTTTGAAGTGGGAGCCCAGTTGGAAGCTCGGGACCGTTTAAAAAACTGGTACTTTTATATTTTTTTCCTGCTATCTAAAGCATGTTAGGGAGTCTCACCAGCGTTGATAAAGTGGGGTGCTGCTGTGGTGTTTTCCAGTTTTCTCTGTGGTACAGGGATCCCTGGGCCACACTTGTTCCCCCCTTTCCTGTTTGATGAGGGAGTTATGGGAAAGCAGAGCAGGATTTGCCATGGGAAAGGAAAACTTTCTCCCTCTTGCCTGACAGAAGGAAGAGCAGCTTGCTCAGAATGGAGACAAGGGACTGTGGACTGCATGGCTCAGCCCCGCCTACTTTTTGGGTGTGGTATAGGGTGGCAAAGAGTTATTACCCAGGGTTGCTCTTCATGGTAATCAGATTAAAAAGCCGAGGATTCTTCTTCTGCATTGCTGAATTTTGTTTGTTTTGTGTGACAAGGTTTCTGGTAATTGAGGCTGACCTTGAATTGATAGATCAGCCTCCTACTACTGGGATTAGAGGTCCCTGCCACTATGGCTGACCTGTGTTATTGCCTTTTGTCCTCTGGCTGTCAGATACTTTGAACATTCCTGTGAATGTGGTCACAGTCACTGGTAATGTTGGCATCAGGGGGTTATTCTGAGAGTCATATATTGAATATTTGCACATATCTGTACTCTGAGCAGCCAGGAAGCTGAGGTAGGGGTTCACTGAGAACTGGAGCAAAGCCTGGCATAGTGAGTTCTAGACCAGTGTAACCAGCAGAGTAATTCCTGACTCCCAGAAGATAAACTAGCCATCGGAAGTTCAGGCTCAGTTGGTAGAGTATTTACCTAGCATGCAGGAAGCCCCGGGTTGGATTCCCAGCACTGGATAAACCAAGGTTTGGAGAGATAGAGGCAGGTGTATCATAAGTTTAAGGTTATCTGCTACATAGGGAATATGAGGCCTGCTGTATTACATGAGACCTTGGCTAAAAAGAAGAAAAAGAAAAACAAAACAATTACAAAGATTGCTGTATCTGTGGACATCCTAGAATTTGTTTCGTGGTGCTCAAAATGCAGTTAGAGGTTTCAGAACACACACCTTATGAGTTTTTCTAAGGATGACTTTAGCCCTTGTGATAGTTATCTCAGAATAGATTGACTGGTTTCTGGGGTGTAGGTAGAGGGCTGGGAAATGTTACTGGGTAGAAAACTATTCATGCTATTAGGAATAAAGACACTGAGCTAGAAAGTGAGTTAGTGGTAGAATGTTGTCTGGCATGGGTCAGGCCCTGTGAACAGTCCCTACCACCTCAGAAATAAAGAAAATATACTTTGATTGCGTTTGTACTGGGTTTGGACAGAATTACTGATAGTGGACACTTTTTAGGTTGTTTGCATTCTCTATAATTACTTCTTATATTGGTTTTAGTTATTTGTGTATTTTTGTGTGTATATGGCAGTATATGCGTGTATGTACATGTTTTCAAGTGCATTTGCCTTGTATGCGTGTATGGTGGTCATTTCCCTGTGTATGCATGTGGAGGGCAGCATAAAATGGGTTTCTCTGTATCACTCTACCTTATTTTTGAAGCCTGTCACTCACTGACCCTGGAACTTGCTGTTTTGGCTGGCCAGGGATGCTCCATTACCTGCTTGTCTCTTTCTCCTCCCTAGGCGAAGGGCACTGTGCCCAGCTTCTCCATGGATGCCAGGGATTCAAACGCAGGTCTTCGTATTTGCATAGGAAGCACTTTTCTAGCCTGGTCAGTCTGTTTTTCTCTCTGCACCCCTCCTGGCTGCCAAGGGGAAATGGATTGAACCCAGGGCTTTGTGCATATTATTAGACTATTGTTCTTTCTACATTCCCAGCCTGTTTCTGTTTGAGTTTGCTTTCTATTCTGTGATAAACACCATAACCAATAACAACTCAGGAAGGAAAGGCTTACAAATCTGGATCATAGTTCCTCCCTGAGGGGAAGTCAAGGCAGGAACTCCCAGCAAGGCAGGGACCTCGAATCAGGAACTAAATGAAGTAGGGACCATGGAGGAGTGCTGCACCCTGGCTTGCTCCTAGAGCCTTGCTCAGTTTGTTCTCTTACATTACCTAGGACCATCTGCCCAGGGATGGCATGGCCAAAGTGTGCTGGATCTTCCCACACTAATTGTTCATCAAGAAAATGTCCTTATAGACTTGCCTACAGGCCATTCTGATGGAGACATTTTCTCTGTTGAGGTTCCTTTTTTCAGATGACCCAGCCTGTGCCAAGTTGACAAAAACTAGCCAGTACAATTTTTAAATTTAATTTAATTAATTAATTTATTTTTTGGTTTTTCAAGACTGGGTTTCTCTGTGTAGCCCTGGCTGTCCTGGAACTCACTCTGTAGACCAGGCTGGCCTCGAACTCAGAAATCCGCCTGCCTCTGCCTCCCAAGTGCTGGGATTACAGGCGTGCGCCACCACTGCCTGGCTAAATTTATTTTTTTATTCTCAGGTGTGCGTGTGTGTGTAACTAAGTTTAGGTCTGTGCACATTGGTACATTTGTGGAGCTCAGAGGACAACTTAGGGTCTCTCCTTTTACTGTAGGGGCTGAGGGTGGAGTTCAGGTTGTACTGGATGTGTAGCAAGTGTTTCTATACTCTGTAAACTGTCTTGCTGACTTTTTTTTTTTTTTTGACATTTTTGTTTGTTTGTTTGTTTTTGCTTGTTTGAAATAGGATTTCTCCTTGTAGCCCTGTAGCCCTGGCTCCCTGGCTGTTCTGTAGACCAGGCTAGCCTGGAACTTAGAGACCACCTTCCTCTGCCTCCCCTGTGGTGGAATTAAAGGTGTATTAACTACCCCCACCCCTTTGTTTTTCTTCCTTCCTTCCTTCCTCCCTTCCTTCCTTCCTTCCTTTGTTCTTTCTTTCCTTCCTTCTTTCTTTCTTAAATACACTGGTGTTTTGCTTACATGTATGTCTGTGTGAGGGTGTCAGACTCTGGAACTGGAGTTACAGACAGTTGTGAGCTGGAATTGAACTCAGGACCTCTGGAAGAGAAGCCAGTGCTCTTGACTGCTGAGCCATCTTTCCTGCCCTGGTTTCCTGGTTTTGACTTTCTTTCTAAGGTTGCCTTTACTGAGTGTGATGGTGCACACCTGTATTTCCAGTACTTAGACTAAGGCAGGAGGATCCATCAGTAGTTTATAGCTAACCCAAGTTACCTGATATCTTATCTCAATAAACAACCCCAAATAAAGATGTTACTGTTAGAGAATCAAGGAACTTTTTGGGGGTGGGGGGCAGGGTCTGACTAGGTAGTCTAGACTGGTCTGAAATTCACAAAGATCTGCCTGCTTCTGCCTCCCAGGTGCTGAGATTAAAGGTGTGTGCTACCACCACTTGGCTTAATTATATTTTTGTTTTTAATTTGAAAAAAAATCAAGCTACAGGTAAAGCTAACTATAGGATAATTTATTTATGAATCAGAACCAATAAATGCATTTCTGTTTAATTTGCTTTCAAAAGAATCAAGTCTGGGATTTGTTACTTTAAAAAAAATATTTACTTCTTTTTGAAAATGTAAAAGTATTATGTATATGAATTTTTTTGCCTGTATGTTTGTTTGTGTGCCTCATATGTGCCTGGTATTCACAGAGGTCAGAAGAGGGAGTGAGATTCCATGGAACTGGAGTTACAGAGAGTTGTGAGCCACTGTGTGGGCTGGGAGTCCCCAGCTTCTCTAGAAGAACAGCCAGTGTGCTTACCTGCCAGGCCAACTCTCATTTTTATGTGTACATGTGTATGCCATGAGTGCATATGTGTTATACATGTGTGCAGCAACCTGTGGAAGTCAAAAGAATTGTTTTAAGGCCAGGTGGTGTTGCATGCCTTCAATCCCACCACTCAGGAGGCAGTGACTGATGGATCTCTTGGTTGAGGCTAGCCTGGTCTACAAAGCAAGTTCTAGGACAGCCAGGACTGTGGTTCAAAACCTTCGTGGGGCACGGGGAAGGTCAGGTGTGCCGGCACCCCGCATGCCGATGCTGTCCAGGGACGGCACTCCCTGCTGATGGTTCGATCTCGCCCATGGGCTTGGGCTGTCTGCACGCTGCAGGCGGCCGCAGGGGCTCAGGGACCCAGCATGCCCGGCAGCTGTGGCAGCCCGCGAGGGCTCAGGTGGATGGACTGCCGCTGCTAGGGAGCGCAGGGAGGGTGGGGAGGCTTTCCAGGGCGCGAGTTTCCTACTTACACAAAGAGAGTCCAGAGTCCCAGGAGACACATGGAATTGAAGACATGGAGATTTTATTGACCATGATGATGTATCTGAATGGTGGTGCTCTCCCACAAAATGCCAGGAGGGGCTCCCTTATATTGGGGAGCGGGGGAAAAAGGAGGGGCTAGGGCCTTTAGGTAATAGGTAAATCTTGAGGTAGAGACCTGTTTCACGCCCTCTACCTGTGCCTTATGAGACCCACTTGCATGTTAGGTCTCTGGGTTTTGGGGGCGTGGCCAAACACCCCAGGATTTCTACAGCCCCACACAGGACTATACAGAGAAACCCTGTCTCAAAAACCAAACAAAAAACAGCAACAACAATATAAACAGAAGAGGGGTTGTATCCCCTAGAAACGGAGGTACAGAGAGTTGTGAGCTGCATGTTGTGCTGGGAAGTGAACCTGGGTTTTCCTCAGGAGAAATGAGTGCTCTTTTCTCCTGAGGCATCTCTCAGCCCAGGATGTTAGCTTTGAGATACAGTCCAACTATGTGACTCTCAGTGGCCTGGACCTTGTGTTCTCCTGCCTCAAGATTCCTGAGTGCTGTGATTACAGGTGTGTGCCTTTTTAATTTTTTTTCCTCCGTCTTCTTTTTTTCTTCATTACATTTATTATTTATTGTATGTGTGTGCTTGCACATTGGTGTCAAGGGGGTGTGTAGAAATCAGAGGGACGTTTGGGGAGTCAGTTCCCTCCATCTTTATGCGGGTTCTGAATTGAACTCAGACCATCAGACCTGGTTACAGTCTTCCTGTGGTGCCCAACCATCTTGCTAGCCTTTAAAAAATATTGCACGTTTGTTTGTTTATTTGTTTGTATATTATTGATTGATCCAGTGTGTATAAGTCAGAGGACTACTCTCAATAGTTTCTCTCTTTCTATTGTGTGGGTTCCAGGGATCTATCTCAGTTATCAGATGTGGCAGTGGCTCTTGTACCCACTCAGTCACGTGCTGGCCTTCTTTTTCATTTTAAATTTTAAGTTATTATTGTAATTGTTGTTGTTATTAGTTTGGCAACAAAGTCTCACTGTGTAGCTCTGGCTGGCCGTGAGCTTCTGAGTCTCATGTTTTCATCTAAGTGCAGGGGTTAGAAGCCTGCAATCAAGCCTGGTTTATGCCACATGGAGGGTCTAACCTAGAGCTTTGTGCCCACTAGGTAAGCACTTTATCAACTGAGCTAATCTCCAGTCTCATTTGTTTGTTTGTTTGTTTACTGAGACAGGGTTTCTCTGTGGCCCTGACTGTCTTAGAACTCAATTTGTAGGCTAGATTAGCCTTGACCTCTCAAAGATAACACCTGCCTCTGTCTTTCAAATGCTGGGATTAAAGGCGTGAGTCACCGCTGCTCAGCCCCGGTTCCATTTATTTGTTTTTAGTTTAGCAAGCTTTATACCAGGCAATGAATAAAATGCTCTCCTGCTTGGTTTGGGTCTTGTCTAGGAGACAAAGGGGCCATTGGTGGCTGGAGTGGTCTTTTAGTGGAGTCTGTGTTCTGCTCTGTGTCAAGAGATGGTGTAAGGTCTCAGGAAAGGACAGACGAGAGCCAGGAGTAAGGCTTCATTGAACATTTGGGCAGAGTCTAAGATGGGGGTGTGGGGCAGTATGTTGTCCCTGGTGTCAGTTGATTGGCTAGGTCCCTTGGGTGGGGATGACTACTTAAAGTCCTTGCATCATGCCCAGATAAATTTACTGTCTTGATTGCCCTTCCAAATGTAAATAGCAAGTCAGTAGGCCAGCCTGTAAACTTTAGATTGTGGCTTATTACAGTGTTTAAAATCTCTATCTGTAACAGTAAGAAATGGATGTAGTTTATAGCTCTGAATTCATGTCTAAAGTGCTCTCATTACTAGCTGAGTTTCCTTGGTTACATTACTTTACCTCCCTAGCCTCATGTGTCCATATAGGTAGAATGAGGAACTATAGTCGATGTTCCGTGGATTAGATAGGATCATGCCCTAGTGTCCTGTTTTTATATTATCAAGGAAATACAACCGTAATTATTACTGTTGTCTTAAGACAGGGCCTTGCACTCTAGTTCAAACCAACTTGCATTTTTTTTGTTTTGTTTTTTTTTGGTTTTTTGAGACAGGGTTTCTCTGTGTTCAAACCAACTTGCAACTCACTGATCTTCCTGCTTCTGGTGGTGGGGTTGTGTTTGTTGCTGTTTTAGAAATAAGATCTCACTGTAGTTCTGACTATCCTGAAACTCACAGATCTGCCAGTCTCTGTCCCCTAAGGGCTGGGATAAAAGGCATATGCCACCACACATAGCAGTTGATTATTATTGTTATTATATTGCCTTTTTGCATATTTATTTATCTTGTGTGTGTGAACATGTGCAGAGAGGTCAGAGGGCAATTTATAGGAGTCAGTTCTCATCGACCATGTGGTCTCCAGGGATTGAATTTAAGTTGTCAGTCTTGATGGCATATGTATGTGGTCAGCATTATAGGTTGGATTTTTTGCTTTTTGACATGTAAGACTGCATTCTCTGTGGCCTGAGCGTTTGTTTATGCAGATGACAGTTTCTGAAAGCTTTGGTGTAGATGGAACTGGTTGTGCTGTGAGCATCTAATCACAGTGTTTCTGCCAAGTGTCCGTTGAAACAGTGTGCTCTCGGATGTAAGGTTCATCTCTTCATTAGCTATCTGCTTGGACTCCTCACTTCTCAGTCCATGGGACATTTTTTCTTGTTGAGGGGTGTCTCCCTCCCTGCCCCTCTTCCCTAGGTTTCTCTGTGTAGCCTTGTCTATATCTTGGAACTAACTTTGTAGGCTAGGCTGGCCTTAAACTCAGAGTTTCACTTGCCTCTGCCTCCTAAGTGCCACTACTGCAGGCCTCGTGTGTATATGTTGAGGTGGGGAGGTGTCTCGAGTAAGTTACAGTCTGTCTTAGCCAAGGTTTCCATTGCTGTGAACAGACACCGTGACCAAGGCAACTCTTATAAAGGACAACATTTAATTGGGGCTGGCTTACAGGTTCAGAGGTTCAGTCCATTATCATCAAGGCAGTAGCATGGCAGCATCCAGCCAGGCATGGTGCAGGAGTAGCTGAGAGTTCTACATCTTCATCCAAAGGAAGCCAGAATCAGACTGTTTTCCAGGTGGCTAGGAGGAGGGTCTCAAGATCCACACCTACCATGACACACTTCCTTCAACAAGGCCACAATCTCCTAATAGTGCCACTCCCTAGGGCAAGCATATTCAAACCATCACATAAATTTTTAAATTTGTTTGTTTTTTCCTTTCTCCCTATGCCACCCAGGCTGGACTAGGCTAGTCACCCTCCTGACTCAGTTTCCCACATGCTGAGATTACAGTCCTGAACTACCATAACTTGACAACCTATTAGTTTTGACACATAGATTCTTGGTAGCACTTCCACCTTTTATTTCCCCAGAAACATTTCACATAACAAGCTTTTCTGGAGGCCAGAGTGAGAGGTTGGGGAGTTCAGAGCCATCAGACTACACAGGTAGCTCAAGGCAGCCTGGGCTGCTTAGCAAGACCCTTTCTCAGAAAACAATAATCACCAAACCAAACCAAAAGAAGGCAGAAGAGGGTTCAGCAGTACAGATTTTGCCTAGAATGCCCGAGCCCTTGGTTTAATTCCCTGTACAGAAAGAAAGGAAGACAGACAGACAGACAGACACACACACACACACACACACACACACACACACACACAGGAAGGAAGACAGGAATAAATAAATAACAAATTTACTTGAAATTTTTTTGTTGTTTTTTTTAGCCATGGTTGGCTTGGAATTTGTAGGATCTGCTGGCTTCTGCCTCTTGAATGCAAGGATTAAAGGTGTGAGCCATACCTGGGTTCGTTTCATAAGCAACCCAGGGAGACACAACAGTAAAACACTAGCTGGTCCATGGCAATGTACTTCATCTTAAGATCTCTCTTTTAGGTTAAGGCTTTTAGAACTTTACCATCCCAGTTGAAGTTGATTGGCCTGTGTGGGGAACCTGACTGTTACCTTCTCAATCTTGTTTTTTTAGATCCAGCTCAGTGACCTGAAACTTTCCTGTGAGTGATTCCATTTTGATGTGTATGTTAGGGTGTTGGGGCCTCATGTAGTATGCAGCTTAGTCTAAAACAATGGCTTCCTATAACTATTTTAGCAGATTGTTTTGCCTGAGTAGATAGGGAGTTTTCAAAACAAATTTACCACCAGAAGTGTCTCCTCTTCAAGAAGTCTTGCTTCTGTTCATTTGACTACTCCCTACCAGCAGCCAGGGAGAGTTGTGCTGGATCAGAGGTAAACATGGATTCATGACTGTGACTGGGTCAGTTACTAGCCAGAAGCTAGAATTTGATAGGTATGTTTTCAGGTCATCTGCACGGAAACTATCTGCTTTGCTCACTGACATCTCACAGCTCGGCCTTGTTCATCTTATGCACAAGCCTCATGGCTGAGTCTATGCTCTCAGGCTAGAGAAAAGCATGTTTTTCCTCAGTGCTGGAGATTGATTGCAGGTCTAACACATGCTAGAAAATTCTTTACTGTCTAGCCATCCCTTAATTCATACTGTTACTAATATTGCAGAATTAGCTTATTTTTAATAAAATTTCTCAGCAAGCTAAGAAGTTGTTTGCTGTTTTGATCTTTATTATTATTATTATTATTATTATTATTATTTGTGTGTGTGCATATGTGGGTGTGCCACAATATACATGTGGAGGTTAGAGGACAACTTGCATGAGTTTTTTTTCCTTCCACCATGTGTATCCACAAGTTTCAGGCATGGCAGCAAGTGCCCTTAACCCACTGAGCCCCCTCACTAGCCCTTCCTTGTTCCTTAGAGATAAGGTAAGGGGGCTGAAGAGTTGATTCAGTGGTTACTAGTACTTGCTGGTTTTCTAGAGGATCTGAATTTGGTTCCCAGCATGCACTTCAAGTGGCTCACAACTGCTCATAATTCTAGTTCAAGGACATCTGACACCCTTCTAGCAACTGGGCACATGCACTTAAGTGACATATACTCGTATAAACAGATATACATAAATAAAAATAAAAAATACATCTTTTAAAAATAGATGAGGGAGTAAACAAGGATCACAATGGAAATCTCTTCCCCAAATTATAGTGTGAGTAAGTGGTAAAGCTGGGATTTGAACCTCTGTTGGTCTAACTCTAAAGGTAGACTAGGTTTCCGAGTACATCCATCCACCTGCTCTGTTTTCTGGATATGCTGCTACTTGCTTTTTTTGTTGTTGTTTGTTTGTTTGTTTTTTGTTTTTTCAAGACAGGGTTTCTTTGTATAGTCCTGTCCTGGAACTCACTATGTAGACCAGGCTGGCCTTGAACTCAGAAATCCACCTGCCTCTGCCTCCCAAGTGCTGGGATTTGCTACTTGCATAGGAAGAAAAAAGTGGGAGGCATTTCCTTCTTCCTTCCCTCCCTCCCTCCCTCCCTCCCTCCCTCCTTTCCTCCCTCTCTCCCTTCTTCCTTTCCTCCCTCCCTCCCTCCCTTCCTCCCAAGGCAGGATTTCTCTGTGTTGCCCTGGCTGTCTTGGAACTCCCTCTGTAGACCAGGCTGGCCTCCAACTCAGAGATCTGCCCGCCTCTGCCTCCCAAGTACTGGGATTAAAGACGTACTGGGATTAAAGACGTGCGCCACCACTGCCTGGCTTAATCATATTTTTCTATCTGTGACAGTAGAGAACACTCAGAGCAGGAATGTGGTTAGACGCTTCTTGTTTGTTGCTAGTCTTCGATTTAGTGTGTCTGTGTTGCTTATGCTAAGGCATGGTGCTCCCTCACCTTAGTGTGCTGCCAGTTAGATAGACAGCAGAGACAACTAACATCATGTAGATTTGTTCCGGTAGGTGTGAGGCTTATTGTCCCCAATGGTTTTATATGGGCTATCTCACTTAGTTCTCCCCAGAAATGCTCATCTGTGCATTGGAGGTATATAGCTCAGCAGTAGAGCACACATTTAGAGCATACAGGCCCTGGTTTCAATCTCTAGCACTAAAATAAAGACACAAATAAAATAAAGGCCTATTTGGAGTTGATGGTGAAAGGTAAAATAAAATGACTTGAAAGGCATGAATTTCACTGTTGAGTATAAGGCTCACTTAGTTTGGCTTGACAGCAGTGCCTTGAGGGCTTCAAATGAATTTATTTGTAAATCGTCCAGGAGAGATTTGTTTTTAAAATTTAAGGTCCCAAAGAAGTAATACAATTTGGATTTTTACTTCTTGGGGTGGGGATGGTGGTGGCAGGGTGATTATATTGGCCTTAAATTCACTGAGATCTTCTGCCTCTGCCTCTCAAGTTCTGGGATTAAAGGAATACATTTGGCTTGGAGTTTATACAAATACACCTGCAATCCCAATACCCAAGATGCAATCCTGGCCTACCTATGAGACCTGGTCTCAAACAAAATGAAGCATGACCAAATAGTGGATAGAGGTATAGCTTAGTGACAGAGCCTTTGACTGTCATGCAAGAAACTGAGATTCAGTGGCCTGCAGTGGAAAGAAAACAGCAACACATGCTAAGCTGGATGTGGTGAGTGAACTCCTGAAACCCCAAAACTCCAGTGCTGGAACTGAGGACAGGAGGATTGTCAAAGGTTCAGTGCCAGCTTGGGTTACATAGTAATATCTAGGCTGGCTAACAAGACCCCGTTTCAAAAAAACAAAACTCAAACCAAAAGTGATTCTAATTCTGGAGCTATAACTTCTGGGCACATGTCTCTCTAGAGAGTGATTCTGCCTACCCGACTCACTTCCAGGCTTGTGCAGATAGACTGGCTAAGATGACAGGCTTTGGTTTCCTAGTCAAGATGCTGGGTGGATGGAATAGAAAGTGCCTGCTTTGCTTGATGCTCCTGCCTTCTTCCTGTTGTCTGTTAGCAGTGTACCATCTGTCCCAAGCAGCAGGCGAGCCTTCCCTGTTCTTGCAGTGAGCACAGTGAAGTAGCTTCTGTCTGCTGTCTTCTAGATTGTTCTGCCACACTCTTCCCCACTGCATTTCTAGTTAAGTGCTCATAGTTTTGTCTTGTTAGTGCTCATAGTTTCTGTCCCATGTACAAAGAACTAAAAAAATCTCATTTCCTTTATTTTTGGTTTCTTTTTTATTTGTTATTTGTGTGTGTGTGTATGTGTGTGTCTGTCTGTCTGTCTGTCTGTCTGTGTCTATCTGTGTCTATCTGTGTATACAGTTATACAGTATCACAATGGATATATGGAGGTCAGAACAGATTACAGATGATTTCGAGTGGTCTGTTTTTGCCTATAGTGTTGGAACAGGGTCTCTGCATCCTGTAGACTAGCTGGCCTGATAGCTATGGGCAGTTCTGTCTCAGCTTCCCACCTTACCACAGGAGATCTGGGGTTACAGATCTGTCCTACCACATCTGGCATTTTCACTTGGGTTCCAGGGATCAAACTGAGCTGTGCAGGCTTGCTGTGGCAAGTGCCTTTACTCATTGAGCTGTCTCATCTACCACTTGGTGTCTTTCTCTCTTTGTTTCTTTCTTTTATATTTTTTATTTTATATGTATGGATGTTTTTCCTGTATGGATGTGTGTCTACGCCTGCTGCTCACTCCCTGGCTGTCCTGGAACTCACTCTATAGACCAGGCTGGCCTTGAACTCAGAAATCCGCCTGCCTCTGCCTCCCAAGTGCTGGGATTAAAGGC
>NW_021604695.1:544705-634637 GCF_004785775.1 Grammomys surdaster | reverse complement strand
TTATTTAAAAAAAGTGCGATACATGTCACCCCCCCTCCTTATTTATTATATTTATATATATGTGTGTGTGTGTGTGTATATATGTGTGTGTGTGTATATATGTGTGTGTGTGTATATATATATATACACACAGACACACATGTATATATTATATATTATAGTTGTCTTCAGACACACCAGAAGAGGGCATCAGATCCTGTTACAGGTGGTTTCGAGCCACCATGTGGTTACTGGGAATCGAACTCAGGACCTTTGGAAGAGAAGTCAGTGCTTTCAACTTCTGAGCCTTCTCTCCAGCCCTGGTTTTACCTCTTTTAAAAGACAGGGTCTTACTATGTGGCCAGAGGTGGTCTTGAATTAAAATTGTAATCCTCTTAACCTTTCAAACCTGTTATTGCAGATGTGTGCAGTGTCATGCCTGGCACTCCTCTTTTATTTTGTATGTTTCTTATTTGTCTGTCATGCTCCTCTTTTATTTTGTATGTTTCTTATTTGTCTGTTTTGTTTTACTCACCTGAATGTGTATGCATGGTAAGTGCAGCTGCTTGAGGAGACTAGAGCAGCATGTGCTCCTTACTGCTGAGCCAGCTTTCCATTTCCCTTCACCTTTTTTTTTTTTTTAAAGGAGGATGAACTAATGTTTCTATTTGAAGTATTCTTCAGTGACCTCTGTCCCTTGAATCTATGCCATAGTCCATAACTATGACATAGTTACAACCAGCTATTTCAAGAGGCTTTCCATCTAGATCACTTTTGCATGGGCTTGCCCATTTCTCTCGCTGTCCTCTTGTCATCAACTCTGATTAGATTATTTGGTGCTGAAGACAAAGGGCCTTCCCAGTGCTTACATAGTGTAGGTTCATGACCAATGGGTGTAAGCACACAAAAATGGACTGGGTGCTTGTCCAAGGTTTGGCAGCTTTGTGACTTCACACATCCAGTAGCAATGCCCCCTTCAGGCCTGGTGGTAGGGTAGGAGAGAACCTAAGCCTGTGCTTCTGTGTGACTTGCTTCCCTCCTTCCCTCCTTCCCTCCCTCTTCCTTTTTGTTTGTTTTGTTTTTGTTTTTTGTTTTGTTTTGTTTGTTTTTGTTTTTTGAGACAGTGTAGCCCTGGCTGTCCTGGAACTCATTCTGTAGACCAGGCTGGACTTGAACTCAGAAATCCACCTGCCTCTGCCTTCCAAGTGCTGAGATTAAAGACGTGTGCCACCACTGCCTGGCTTCCTTTTTGTTTTTTCAAGACAGAGTTTTTCTATATAGCCTTGGCTGTCCTGGAACTCAAGATATCCCCCTGCCTCTGCCTCCAAAATGCTGGGCCCAAAGGTATGCACTGCTAACACCACCACCCGGCTTCTCTTCATTTCTTTCTTCTTTCTTTCTTTTTTTTTTTTTTAAAGATATATTTATTTATTTTATGTATGAGTATACTGTAGCTGTCTTCAGATACACCAGAAGAGGGCGTTGGATTCCATTACAGATGGCTGTGAGCCACCATGTGGTTGCTGGGATTTGAACTCAGGACCTCTGGAAGAGCAGTCAGTGCTCTTAACCACTGAGCCATCTCTCTAGTCCTCTTCATTTCTTATACTGTTGCATTTATTTATTATTTTAAAGTAACCTTTCTTTTCTAAGAATGTTGTGCTTGTGTGTGCTTATGCTTGTGCATGTGTGAGAGCAGAGTGAACATAGATTTGTTATGGAAAAGTGTGGGTGATCTCCTCAGAGTGGGAGGGGCTCCAAGGAGGAGTACCTTTTTTTCTGAGTTTTCCACAAATGCCTATCAGATGGCATTATACTGGGTGCTGTGGAATGAAGACAAAACATACAGATCCATGATGAAGTTCAGAGAGTATTTGGTGTTGGCCTTGATGGCCTAGTGTTGTTATTCTTATGTTCTTATGATTGTTGGCTCTGTCAGTTGCTCACATTTATTTAGTGATTTACTCTGTGCCAAGCCTAAATCTAAAAGATTTATATGCAACAAACACTTCATAGTACTCTGAGTTTACTACCTTTATTAGGCCCATTTTATGTACAAGGCAACAGGAACAAGGCAGGTATCTAAGTTGTATGAAGTTAAAATTAGTAAGTGGTAGTTTGAGATCTACTTGGTATTTGTGTTGAGGGTCTCATGTCACCTAGACTGGCTTTGAATTTACCATGAAGCAAAATCCCTCTTGATCTTCCTGCTTCCACTTTCCAAGATTGTAAGTTTGAGCCATCATGCCCTCCTTGAATTTGGGATTTGAATACAGGTGGTCTCATCTGGTCACCATGGCGCATACTTATAATCCTAATATTCAAGAAGCTGAGGTAGCAGGGTTGCTGCAAGTTTATGTGTATCTATGTCTTTGAGTGGGTTTATGTGTATCTGAGTACAGTACTCTATGAGCATGTTGGATCTCCTAGAGTAATGGGTAGAGTGGTTGTGAACTGGGGTTGTGAGTCACTTAGTGTGGGTGCTGGGAACCAAACTCCAGTCCTACAAGAGCAGGGAGTGTGCTTTACGCTGAGCTATCTCTCCAGCCCTGGCTTGTTATTGTTATTTTTGAGATAGTCTTGCTAGGTAGGCTTAGTACTTCCCTTGTAACCCAAGCTGGTTCAAATTCACAGTGATCCTTCTTCCCTCCTGTATACATCTGACACATTTTTGCGAGTTTTGATCCTGTGGTTTGAACTAGGGCATTGAGTATGCTCGACTGGGCTCTGTCAGTGAGTTATGCCCCTAGCCCCTGGGTGTATGTCTTTGATCCAATGCTACTCAGTCCTGAACTTGGAACATAGAGCAGAGTCCCTGTAATTAATTATAATGTGAAGAGATAAACTCTGTGCAAAGTTCATGTAAAAACCCGGGGGGAGAACAGTTAATTTCATAGTGGGAATTTCAGAAGCTTCACAGAGATTACTTTTGAAGTTAGGTTGCTCAGTTACTGCCAGACGCTGAGATCTGTTGGTGTTTAGGGCAGGCAGTCTTTAGAGGCTGACATTCCAGTGGAGGGAGCAGACCATGGAAGACAGCGTGTGCACAATGATCTTCCCTTGGGGTTGTGGATGCTTTCCTCATGGTAGATTAACATTTAGTGAAGGAAGCCCACAAAGATGAAGTGCCATTGTTACCACATCTGTGTGTCCCACTGCTGCTGTTCACATTGGTAACCTGTAGGGTTTCTCCTCTGTAAAGTTTTCCTGGTTCCTTCACATTTTGTAAAGAACTTACTTCCTTTAGACCATAATTAAAGAGTGGAGAGTTTGGTCCATCCATCCATCCATCCTTCCATCCTTCCATCCATCATCCAAATGTGCACATTCGTGCCTGAGTACTGGGGATCTGAACTCAGGTCATTTTTGCATGGCAAACAGTTTACTGATTGAGTGGTCTCCTAGCCTGATAAAATGTTTTTGGTATTAAGTTTCATTACAGATGGAAGACATTGGATAAAGAAAAAGTAAATCTTTTTTGTTAATTTGTTTAAGTCAGGGTTTCTCTCTGTGGCCTGTGCTTTTCATGAACTCACTTTGCTCCTTCTGCCTCAGCCTCGAGTGTTGTCATTGCAACTGTGATCCACCTCATTCAATTCAAGTAGACATTTATTTTATTTTGTATTTACCACTCCCCCCCGTCTTTTGACAGTCTCATGTAGCCTAGGCTAGCCTTGAATAGACTTGGTACCAGAGGTTGGCTTTAAACTCTTGATCCTCCTGTCTATACCTCCCAAGAGTTACAGGCATGTGCCACTATACTTGACTCTTAAATTCTTTTTGTGTATGCATGGAGATAGAGGGAAACTGCAAGAAGCAGTTTCCTACTGTTGGGACATGTGAAAACTGAACTCAGGTCATCAAGCTTGTTAGCAAACATTTTCTCTCCCCGAGTAGTCTTGCTGGTCTCTGGTTTACACTTTTATGTTATTTTACAAAGTCTTTATTGAGCTAGGGGTCTAATTGTAATCATAGTTCTTGTGGAGGCTATGGAACGGGGATTGTAAGTTCCAGGGTAGCCTAGGCTATGGCATAACAAGACTGTCAGATGGAGGGATTATTTAGAAAGGAGCTTATTGAGGTATCATTTATCAGAGTACACTCATCTTAAGCTAAGGCTTGATGACCATTTCATACACATACCCTTCTGTGCCAGCAAACCAAGCTTGAGATGGTATTAGACCCCTCAGAAGACTTTGTCCCCTCACTGAGTTCGTAGTTCTCCCTTATCAGAAGGAAGTCTTGTGTGCAGCGCTGTATTTCAAGTGAGTCCTGGCAGCACCAGCAGCTTATTATAAGTATTTTTCTGGCTGTGTTCAGAATCCTGGTTGCAGGAGTTGAGGGCCATGGAGGTCTGACATAACTCGGTCCCACGGCAGTTATGATGGACAAGAGAGGCCAGAGGTTTTTGTTTTTGTTTTTTTTTTAAGATTTATTCATTTAATGTATATGAGTACACCATTGCTCTCTTCCAACCCACCAGAAGAGAGCATCAGATCTCATTAGAGATGGTTGTGAGCCATCATGTGGTTGCTGGGAATTGAATTCAGGATCTCTGGAGGAGTAGTCAGTGCTCCTAACTACTGAGCCATCCACCTCTCCAGCCTGAGAGGTCAGAAGTTAAAGGATACCTTTTAAAGACTTTATTTGATGTGTATGAGTATTTTCCCTGCATGTATATATGTGTACCACATGCATGCCTGGTGCCTTTAGAGGTCAGAAGAGGGTGGTGGATTCCTTAGAACAGGAGTAATGGCTGGTTATAAGCTACCACGTGGGTGCTGAGAGTTGAACCTGAGTCCCCTGCAGGAACAACAAGTGCCCTTAGCCACTGAGCCTCTCTCCAGCCCCTACCAGCTATTTTTTTTTTTTTTAGGGAGTGAGACAGAAGTATGAGATGGTTTCCAGGATATGAGAATGAGAGCTGGAGGTGTCAGAAGGGCATCAGCAAAAGTCATCTAAGCTTGAAAATGCCATGTATTTCTGAGAGAGAGAGCTAAATAAGAATGGTGGGAGAAGGGGCTGGAAGGGGAGGTTTAAGCAGAAAAGAGATGCCTTCGGATCCCTGTCAAGAGCAGGAAACTGATACTTCCTGTTCAGTCTCTTAAGTATTTACTGAACAGTGCTAATTCTGGCCTCTGCTTGATATTGATGGGAGGGACTCAGGGATTGCTGTACTATTCTGAGCATGGCTGCTGAGGGGACTGGGACTGAGAGGCAAGATGAATACAAGATGAAGACACTTCCTGAATTGAAATTATCAGGTGTTGATTAGCAGAGGTGCTAAAGTGTAAGGAAGGCTGGCACCAAAATCAGTAGAGTTTATTACCTGGCCCTTTGTTTTTGCTAAATGTATCTTCCATCCCCATCTTCTCTCTCCAGCAAAGTTTGCTGATGCCTCAGAGTGTTGCTTTTGTGCATCCAAGCCTCTGGCTTCTGCTGTGGTCTGAGCCAGGAATAGACAGTCTCTGAATCCAGAAGCACAATGAGTTGCTGTATGTTTGCAAAAAGACTGTTTATATAAGGAACAATCTGGAAGCAGCCTACATACCCAAGCCCAGGGCAAAAAATTAAGGCAAATTTTGGGCTAGCCACTAGAGAGACTACTAGAGGAGAGGAGGGTGCTGATGGATTTGTAAAGCTTGTAGTAAGCTATGCACATGGATGTTTTTGTTTTTTAGCCTAGGTCTAAAATATAGCCTTGGCTAGCCTATGACTCACTCTATAACCAAGCTGTACTGACACTCTGCCTCCCAAGTACTGGGACTAAAGACATTCACCACTATTCCCAGCTGTGTTGTTTAAATGATGATGAGGATGGTGGTTATTATTATATTAAAATTAGTTTGTGTGTTTATAGAGGACAGCTTGTAGGTATCATTTTTCTCCTACCATGTGGGCTCCAGAGAACAAATTCAGGTGTTAGGCTTGGTGGCAAGTCTGTCCTCTATCTGCTACATCATAGTCATCTTGAGGGTCGTTGTGTGTTTCACTTTGAGGTAGGGTTTCACTTATAGTCCAGGCTACCCCCCCAAGCCTGTGCAATCTTCCTCTCTCAGCTTCTCTAGTGCTAGGATTATGAGCTGCCATACCCAGTTTACGTGAGTTATTAATAGTTCAAAATCACTGTTTATTCCAGTAATTATAAACTGGCAACTTGGCCAGTTGGAGTAGTTCCTAATACTCTTGTTTTTTGTTTTGGCAGCACTGGGGATGGTGCCCAAGGTGTTACACTTGCTAACACATGCTCACTGTGTCACACCCCTAGCCCTGGAGAAGGCATTCAGAAGTAAACCCCTCCCTTCTAGGTTCTTCACTCCTCATCTTACTATTTTGTTTGTATTTCTAGTTTGTGTGTGTGTGTGTGTGTGTGTTTGTGCATATGTATGTGTGTGGGCTCTTGGGACCAGATCCCTACCAGGCATTGCCAGTTGTAATGTGAGCCAGAGGCTTATGGTAACAAGAAGTTTTATTTTACTCTGAAGGGCAAGCCTGAGCAACAAACCATCCTTCCTACAGCTTGGGACCCACAGTATGAACAAGTCAACATTATATCCCAGAATTAGACCAGGCAATTTCTGTTCCTCTGGACATGCCTGTGAAGTCAGCCTTTCCCAGGACTTGGCAGGAACTTGGGGTCTCCAGCTCTCTCCTTTCCTTGATGAGCCTAGGTATATTGGTTTATACAGTAGCTTTCAGAAGTATTTCTTAAACCAGAAAATCCTAGGTCTCTACTTTTAGAAAACCACAAGAATCTTGGAAATTCTACTTTGTTAGTTCTTAATTACATTATAGCAAGTTTCCTTAGAGTTTAGTGGTTTGAGGTTTGAAAGAAGATTAAACATTTGTTATCCAAGTTTCTGTGGGTTAGAATTCAAGAACAACCTACCTGGGAGGTTCTGGTTCAAGCTTACAGTTCAAAGTGGCATAGTCATAGAGTTGGGGACTTTGCTGTGAGTTCTTGAGGGGATGCCTTGATTCTCCACCGTACAGGCCTTTCCATAGAAACTAATAATATTTTCACAATGTAGTACCTGTTTGTTTTCTGCTTTCCCATGATGGGAACCCAAGAGCATGTAGACAAAAGTATTGTCTGGGTGTGGTGGTGCCTACGTATAACCTTAGTGTTCAAGGGATAGAGGCAGGAGGCCAGACTGGTCAGTTCTAGGCCAGCTAGGGTCCTGTACAACAAGAACCCCCCTCCAAAATAACATTACACCTACCCCCAAAAAATGAGTAAATAAGTTGGTTGTTTTCTTTTTAATATTTAGGTTTTTAGGGGTTAAATCAAGTTGTCAGGCTTGGCAGCAAGTACCTTTACCAACTGACCACTTCACCAGCCTGCGGTTACTATTTTAACCATCTTAAGCATGTAGTTATATAATATTTATTTATTTTATGGTAAAAAATATATATTTAGAGTTAGGCAGTGTAAGGCACCTAGCTAGCAAGATGGAAATTATCTCAGTTATAAATTGATATGCAATGAACTATGCAGAGCCATTTATTTGTTTGTTTGTTTATTCATTTATTTAATATGTATGGGTGTCTTGCCTGCATGTATGTTTGCATACTATGTCACGAATGTGTCTGGGGCTCACAGAGGCTGTCAGATCCCCTGAAATTGGTATTACAGATCTTTGTGAGCTGCCAAGTGGGTGCTAGAAATTCAACCTGGGTCCTCTGGAATAGCATAAGCCCTGTTCTTAACTGTTGAGTATCTATTCAGCACCAACAAGAACGTTTGTGTGACCTAGCTTTGAAAGTCCCACACTGTTCCTTCTGCCGCATTCATTCAACCAGACCATAATTAATCGGACCCCATTTTTGAAGGCAGGGTTATGCATCTGTTTTCATACATCCTGCTTTCCTCTGGTGTAAGGTCTGAGACAATGAAGGTGTGGGCGTGTTCAGAGGACTCCTTTGCTCTCTGAGTTCCTCCTTTATGGTCTTGATGATTCCTCACAGTCTGTTCTTAATACTGGCTCAAGGTCAGACTTAGAAGAACTGGTGTGGATGAGCAGCCACCCAAGTTTGAGTGGTGGTTAGGGCTGGTTGTTCTCTTCTCCCTGGCTTTGAATTCAGTTACCTTCCTGTCTCTGGAGTGTCAGGATAAGGTCTGCTATGGTACATTTGTATTGAAAGTCTACTAGATGTATGTTATTATCAGAGGCTATGTCTCAAAACCATGCTCCCTCTCTCTTTCTCATCCTCTCTCTCTCTGTCTCTCTCTGTCTCTCTCTGTCTCTCTCTCTCTCTCTCTCTCTCTCACACACACACACACACACACACACACACACACACACACACACACACAGAGAGAGAGCAATAGTTATACATGTGGGGAGACAACTTACAGGTCAGTGGAAGGAAAAAGATTTTTGTATGAAGATGAAGAGAAGATTTGGGGACTGGGAATCCTACTGGGAATGGTAGTTGAGTTATTAGATTTCTTTTTCTGCTTTGTTCCTAAGTGGAAGAATTAAGCTCTAAAGGATTGTGGGATCTTACTAAGCCAGATTCCTACTACTGGATTGCATTATCTTAGAAGTAGGGGTAATGCCTGCGGCTGTTTTTCCTTTTTAGTTCTCTTTAAGATGAATCTGCTCTGCTGGGCATGTTTGTTGAGTCTTTAGGTTTCACATAAGGGAGCTTCTTCATGCTTTAAAAGTTACATTAAAGGTAACAGTTAACAATAAGGCTTTGAGCCGGCGGTGGTGGCACACGCCTTTAATCCCAGCACTTGGGAGGCAGAGGCAGGTGGATTTCTGAGTTCGAGGCCAGCCTGGTATACAGAGTGAGTTCCAGGACAGCCAGGACTACACAGAGAAACCCTGTCTTGAAAAACCAAAACAACAACAACAACAACAACAACAAAAACCAATAAGGCTTTGGCCGGGCAGTGGTGGTGCATGCCTTTATCCCAGTACTTGGGAGGCAGAGGCGGTGGATTTCTGAGTTCGAGGCCATCCTGGTCTACAGAGTGAGTTCCAGGACAGCCAGGGCTACACAGAGAAACCCTGTCTCAAAAAACCAACCAACCAACCAACCAACCAAACAAACAAAAAACAAAAAACAAAACACAAACAATAAGGCTTTGATTATCTTAAACTTGCAGACATTTTGAAGTCATTTCAAGAACTGTTGGAAAGAGATTACACATGCTGATTAATTGCAAACAATTGTTTAGTAGCTGTTGCTTACTTGGTGGTGATCTGGCATCTGGACCTTTTTTTTTCTTTTTTTCTTTTTTGGTTTTTCGAGACAGGGTTTTTCTGTGGCTTCGAACTCACAAATCTGCCTGCCTCTGCCTCCTAAGTGCTCCACTGCCCGGCATCTGTACCTTTTTTTTTTTTTTTTATGATGTCCTTGTTTTCCTTCTCTCTCTCTCTCTCTCTCTGGCTTTCGCTCTCTCTTTCTCATTTTCTCTCTCCTTCCCTCTCTTATCCTCCTTCTAGCCCCCCTTCTTTTCCCTTCTAAATTATAAAGCTCAGGCTGGGCTAAGCTGTGGCAGTTTCTTGCTTTGACCTCATGAGTGCTGGGATCACAGGTGGGAACCACTGTGTCAGGCTGTCGGCTTTTCTTGTCACCTGTTTATGAGACTGAGTTAGGAAGTTTGATAAAAATGGTCCAGATTGCATAAAGCACAATGAACCCCTTGGAGACTGTAGACCAGAGAACTCCCTGGAGACTTTTCCTGAAGACCTTGTAGGCCAGCATATCCTGGGCCAGGGACAGCTTTCTTTAAAACATTATTTGTGAGTGCCTGGGGATCAGAGGACAGTTTGCTGGAGTCCATTCTCTCCTTCTATCATGTGATCCTGCTCAGGTTGGCAGGCTTCGTGGTAGGCACTTTTATCTACATGCTGCCATCTTGCTGGCTCAGGACTGTTTGGGAAACACCTATCTGCCCATTGGTAAGGATCAGGCAGAGTTGCCGCTTCCTGACTTTCGTAGTTGATTTTTGCCCTCGGCATTGTCTGACTAACCTTACTGCATTCTCTCCCAGAAATAGTGGTTTTTTAAAAATTACTTCTTGAGATAAGGTCTCTAACCCAGGCTAACCTCAGACTCATTGTGCAACTGAAGATAAACTTGAACCTGATGTAGCTGCCTCGTGGAGGACTCCTGTCATCTCCCAGATTTGAGGCCAGACATCCCTAGAGGTGTCTTGCTTTCTTCTCTTCTTCAGCCTCTCCCTTCTCTGCCTTTTGCTTTTCTGGATCTTCTATTGTTGAAAGTGTTGCTGTTTCTGCTATTGCTGTCTGTAGACACAGGCTTATTGTGAGTTCCAGGCTGGTCAGAGTTACATAGTGAGACTCTGTCTCCAAAGCAAAAAGACAGCTAGTGAGATGGCTCAGCTGTTAAGAGCACTGTTCTTCCAGAGGTCCCAGATATGACTCCCAGCACACTCAATGGCTCAGAACAATCTGTAACTCTAGTTCTGGAGGATCTAACTCTTCTGACATCCAAGGGCACTGTGTGCAAGTGGTACATAGACATACATACAGGCAACACACCCACACACATTAAATTAAAAAACAAAACAAAACACAAAAACCTGAAAAGAACAAAACAAGGAAATGTGAGTTCTGGCTACCGTGCCAGTTTCAGAGGAGTCTCTGTGTGCGGCTCTTAGTGTGTACTGCAGTGGTGTTCTGTCTTCTTTTCTGACTCACATGTCAGCCTCTGCCTATCCCCTCTTGCCTGTCTTGTATTTGTCAAGATCACATGTGTCTGAGCCACGTGACATTATTTGATGAAAGCAGTTGCTATTGCTAATCTCCTGTAGTTCAACCTAATAGTCTGAAAATTTAGTCAGTTCATAAATCTAGTGTGCCTCAAGGGTAGGGGTAAGAGCACATGTGTGTAGACTCTCTTTGAGGGCCTGTAATTTACTGGCTACATCAAAGACATATACTAAAGCCCTGTAACTGATGGAGCTAAGCTGTCCCCAAGGCAGGTAGCAGCTGTGATCTTGTAAGTTCTACCGGGTCAGTGTCTAAGATCGTCATTAGTACTACTTTTTTTTTGTTTTGTTTTTGTTTTTTGTTTTTCGAGACAGGGTTTCTCTGTGTAGCCCTGGCTGTCCTGGAACTCACTCTGTAGACCAGGCTGGCCTTGAACTCAGAAATCCGCCTGCCTCTGCCTCCCAAGTACTGGGATTAAAGGCGTGCGCCACCACCACCCGGCAGTACTACTTTTTTTAATGACACGGATAGGTTGCCTCACTCAGGAATAACTTGTATCCTGTCACCGAGCAGAAACCCTGTCTCGAAAAACAAACAAAACAAAAAACAAAAAAAAAACCCAAACAAACAAAAAAAGAAACGTTGTCCCTTGGCTACTATTGAGCCTCCTGGAGAGTTTTCTGGAGGTCTGCAAACAGTTGAAATACCCCATCAGAGTATATTCTTCTTGTAATCCCAATACTTGGGAGGCAGACTGCAAGTTCAAGACTAGCCTGACAATAGTATAAAAACAACAAAAACTCCATGAGTTTGAAGCCAGCCTGGTTTACATAGCACATTCTAGGCCAGCCAGGTCTACATAGTGATCTCTGTCTCAAAAAACAAAATTATTTAAATTGTGATTGAAGAGATAGCTGTCTAGTTAAGAGACTGGCTGCTCTTCCACAGGTGCCAGGTTCAATTCCCAGTGTCCATATGGCAGATAACAACTATAACTTCAGTTCCAGGTCATCTAGTACCCTCTTCTGGCATCCATGGAATGCATGTGATGCTCACAAGCAGATGTATGTGCAGGCAAAACATCCATATATGTAAAATAAAAATAATTAATTACTGTCTTAGTTAAGATTTTTTCTGTCAACTCCTATAACAACTATAACAGTTTCATTGGTTCAGTCCATTATCATCATGGCAGGAAGCAAGGTGGCATGTAGGCAGACATGGTGCTGGAAAGGTAGCTGAGAGTTCTACATCTTGATGTGCAGGCAGAAGGAGAATGTGTATCATACTGGGTGTAGCTTGAGCATATATGACCTTAGAGCCCACCTACATTCACACACTTTCTCCAACAAGGCCACACCTAATAGTGCCACTCCCTGTGAGCCTGTGGAGCCATTGCTATTCAAACCACCTCAGTTACTTAAAACATTATGTATATATGTATGTGTATGTGCTCATCTGTGTGTACATGTGAGCGAGTGTAGGTGTCGTCAGAGTCCAGAATGTATTGGACTTGGTGCTAGAGTTCCTGGCAGTTTTGAGCTACCCAGTGTTGGTCCTGGGACCAAAGTTGGGTATGAGCTTTTCACTGCTGAAGCAGTTCTTTTAGTTCCTCTCAGAGTCTCATATAGCCCAGTATGGTTGCCAATTTGCTGTGTTGTTGAGGGGATCCTTGAACACTCTCCAACTTTGTTTTGTCCTGAGACAGGATTTTGCTTTAAGACATATTTAAAAAATTATTTATGTTTGTATATGCGTACACAGAATGGCGTGCATGTGGAGGTCAGAGAACAGCTTGTAGGAGGTGATTCTCCTTCTGTCATGGAGGTTTCAGGGATTGAATTCAGGGCATCAGGCTTCTTGGTGGCAGGCACCTTTACCTGCTGAGCCATCTCTCCAGACCAGGTCTTGCTATGCAGTACATGCTGGCCTTGAACTTGCAGTGGGCCTCCTGCTCTTCTCCAGTGCTACAATTAGAGGTGTATGCTACAGTGCTACCTTTTGGAGTGAAGAGTATTTGACTGTATAGCTACAGGCTGGCCTATAGTTTTCAATCTTCTGCCTCATGAGTGCTAGGATTACAGGAGTGTGCCACTCTGCTCAGCTTCTCTTGAGAAATTTAGCTATGAAAAGTTTAATACAGGGATCAAGGCTCTTAGAAAACAGGGAAGGATTGGAGTTGTGAGACTCAACAATGCTGCCTTTGGAGAACCAGTTGGAAGGGCTATCTATGGAGCCTTGGTGGCTGGGAAGTCATTATTGGCATTGCCACTCCCGCCACTTCTCTTTGACATTGATATAAGGTGGCTAGACATTTGCTGTGAGAGAGAGAGCACGGCAGCAGCCACATCCAGAATTTCCTCAGTGTTCTGATGTCAAAGGCCAAAAAGCTGTTGAGTCAGCAGGTGCATTTTAATAAATTCTGATTACATGTGAGTGGCTGGTCTGATCACTAAGCTATGGGTCTCTATCACCTTGATTGCTTATTGGACGGGAATGAGGAAATGTTGTTTACTTTCCCAGCTCTAGAAAGGGTGGAATAGAGACTGAAATAGGCTGAACTGGCCACAGTTCTGCATCTTCCAGATATTTTGTACATATTCATATTTTTTAAAGCTTTATTTTATTTATATGAGTACACTGTAGCTATTTTCAAACACACCAGAAGAGGGCATCCAATTCCATTACAGATAGTTGTAATCCACCATGTGGTTGCTGGGAATTGAACTCAGGACCTGGAAGAGCAGTCAGTGATCTTAACCACTGAGCCATCTCTCCAGCCTTTTTAAAAAAAATTTTATTTTATGTATATGGGCACACTGTATCTGTCTTCAGACACACCAGAAGAAGGCATCAGATTCCATTACAGATGGTTGTGAGCCACTATGTGGTTGCTGGTCACCTTCCTTTAAAAAGAAGTAATAGCTGGGTGTAGGGGCACATGCCTTGGATCCCAGCACTGTGGAGCCAGAGTCAGGCAGATCTCTGTGAGTTCAAATCCAGCCAGGGCTACATAGTAAAACCCTGTCTCCAATCAATCAATCAATCAATCAATCAACAACAGAAAACTTCAAACACTTCAAAATGGGGCCTCTGAGGTGGCTTAGCAAGTCAAGGTGCTTGCCATCCAGACTGATGGCCTGAGTTCTAGACCTGAGATTCACACACTGGAGAGAGAGAACTGACTCACAAAAGCTGTCCCCTGACATCGCCTTGTGTGCTGTGGCCTACCTGGGCACACACAATTAATAACATGTAATAAAAATGCAAACACTTCATGTAACAGTATATCCTCCATAATATTGTGCGTTGTGTCTCAGTATAGGAGGAATCATCTTGTTCTTTTCAGTATCTGCACAGTACTTAATTATACGGTTTAAAAATGCTTAAGAACAGATAAACCTTGTATGTGGAAGGTAGAGGCAAGAGGATCAGGAGTTTGAGGTAATTTTTACCAACATAGTATTTGAAGCTAACATGGGCCACATGAGATCCTATATCAGAAAAACCAACCAACCAAACACAGAAACCAAAAATCCTCAAACAAAACTGAAGAAAACCAGCCTGTGTTTTAGGCTTGTTATAGTTTATGGACATGTGCTGACATAGCCAGGAAGTTCACATTTGCTTCTTGCCCCCAGTGTTCTCAGGACTTGTGTATATGTCATATCCTGTAACTAGTACTGTGACCGACTTCATGAGTGAACTCGGCCTCTGACAAGTTAATAGTTGATCAACTAAGAAAGGAATCTGTTGAGATCTTTTACAAAGTCTGAGCGTGTGTGCCCTGTCTGCATGCACGAAGAGGTCAGAGGATAACTTTTGGAGTTTATTCCTTCCTTCCAGTGTGGGCTTTGCTAATGGAGCTCGGATTATCAGTCTGTGTGGCAAGTGCTTTTACCTGGAGAGCCATCTCATTTGCTCCAGATCAAGACTTTTATTGTTTGTTTGTTTATTTTGAGACAGGGTCTCTAGTTCAGGTTGGCCTGGGATGGGTGTCACTTCCTCTTACTTTCGCTCTGTAATTACAGGTGTGTAGCAGCCATGGCCCATGAGACTTGAACCCAAGTCTATTATCTTCTATAATTTATTTGACCCAGTTAAACAGCATCACAAAGTATTAAGGACTTTGTTTTTGAAGCAGTATTCATAAATCTCGACTTAGCCTGGCCTCAGATTTGCAGTCATTTCTCTGCCTTAGCCCTAAGTGCTGGTGTTTGCAGGCCAATACTAGCCCCCCATGCCTGGTTTTACAGTGGTAGGACTTTGGTGCTAGAGAGATGCCTACCTTAGTAGTTAAGGTCACTGGCAGCTTTTCTAGAGGCCCTATGCTTTGATTCCTTAGCACCCACATGGTGGCTCATAACCGTCTGTAACTCCAATTCCAGGGGATCCCACTCACTCTTCTGACTATTGTGGCTGCAGTGGTCACACAAGTAGTACACAAATATACATGCAGGCAAAGCGTTCATACAAATAAATAAGTTCTTACAAACAAATTTTTTTTTTTTTTAAAAAAAGATGTGTCTTAAATACTTTTGTAATTGTGCTCTGTGGGTAGTCTTGGCTATTTTGAATAGGGAGTAAAGTAATAATTTACCTTTTTTCTGACTCAGGTATCCAGCTCATATTGAAGACATTGACTACGAAGAAGGGAGAGTTCTCATCCATTTCAAGCGTTGGAACCATCGTTATGATGAGTGGTTTTGCTGGGACAGTCCTTATCTACGCCCTTTAGAGAAGATACAGCTGAGGAAAGAGGGTTTACATGAAGAGGATGGATCTTCTGTAAGTAGCAAATTCCTGGAGTTCTGTAGTGAATGAGGCTGATTGGCTTCAGGAGTTTGTGTCTAGGCTTTGATCTTCAGTGGACAACTCAGTACCCACTGGAGAGCAGTCCTTGCCTCGGGCTGTGGTGGTAACCTTCAGATCTCTGTGGACTAGGGCTCCTTAAGAGTTAGTTTTCACCTGTTGGTACAGTTGATGTAATAGTTCATAAATTAACTTCATCGGGCTTCCATCCATAGGAATATGATCTTACGTCTCTTTTAGAGACCACTGTTTCCATCATAGTGTTCGAAATACTATTAGGTGCATAGTAGGTCTTCAGGAAATATTTGTATAATAAACCAGGCATGGTGGCTCATCCTAGTTCTTGGGAGGTCAAGGTTCATGGATTGCTTTGAGTTTGCGGCCAGCCTAGGCTACAAAGTAAGACTTTGTCTTAAGCTCCACCATCACCATCTCTCCCATGCCAGGAATAGTGCTGTATGCCCCTAATCCCAACCCTGAGGATGTGGAGGAACAGGAGGACCAAGAGTTCAAAAACTGAATAACCAAACCAAAGCAGTAGAGCTGTCATCTCAGCACTTGAGGCAGAGGCGGAATGCGTGCTGGAGTCCCAGGCCAGCCTGCTTTACATAGCAGGTTCCAGGCCAACCGGAGCTACATAATGAGACCCATCTTAAAACGAACAATAAACAAAACTATTCCTCCACCAAATTGTTGAATAATGAATGAATGATTGAAATCCAGACCCACTATGTCTAGAATAGTGTATACTAGTAAGGTAGCCTGGAGGATCCTTTGCTGTGCTAAGCTTCATCTATTAAACAGTCATTTTTTTTTTTTTTTATGTGATCCTGAGCTTGTTTTATATAGTCTGATGAGCCCAGGAGGACTTGGACTTGGTTGGATTATTTCAGCTTTTCTAAATTTCATTATCGTTCCTGGAGCTTTAATTGCCTTCAAAATGACACACAACCTTTACTTTTGTTTAAAGCAGACATTGAGACATCTGTGGTAGCCCTTGCTTTGGGATCTGCCTCAGCCTGGATTCCAGTTTCCATTCTAACCTCACAGAGGAACTTGAACTCTGGCTGGCCTTTCTGTGTTTTCCCTTCCAGTTTAGGGTTGTTCAGTACTGTCCATTTGATCATTCCGTGGTCATCTGTAGTTTGTGAATGCACACTGTGCTGAGAGGACAGCACGGCATGCGAAAGGTGTACAAGTGCCGCCCTTGGTCAGGGCTGTAGCAGCAGTGTGGGTGGCACGAGATGCCCTGAGGCTGCTTTCCTGAAGATAAGCAGCCTCATTCCTTCCAGCTCCTAGACTAGGTATGTTCTCTGGTGGCCCAGGACTCTTAGATTCCTTTCATCATGAATACCGGAGAGCGGAAGAGTGTCTTGATGTTATCCTGTGCCTACCTTCACCTCCCCAGCATAGGGACTTTTAGGTTTTAGCCTTCTTGTTTGTTTGTTTTTGGCTGTTTGAGACAGGGTCTCACTATATAGCTCTGACTATGTACAGCAGGTTAGTCTTGAACTCACTGAGATCCTCCTGCTTTTGTTTTCTGAGTCCTGGGATTAAAGGTGTATATAATCATTTTTAGATTGATTTTTTTTTTTTTTTTTTGCTTTGTTTTGTTTCTTTTGTTTTTTGAGACAGGGTTTCTCTGTATAGCCTGGGCTGTCCTGGAACTCACTTTGTAGATCAGGCTGGCCTCGATTTATTTATTATTATTATTGTTATATGAATGAATGGGTGTTTTGCCTGCATATATATATTTGGTATTTTTGGAAGTCAGAAGAAGGCATCAGATCTCCTATAACTGTAGTTATAGATGGTCATGAGCCACCATGTGGGTGCTGGGAACTGAAGTCCTCTGCAAGAGAAGCGAGTGCTCTTAACCCCCTGAGCCATCTAGCCCTACCCTTCTCATTATTTGATTCCCTATGTTGAACATCAGAATCATCTTGCATCTTTAATAGCCCATTCTAGTCCACTCTCGTTGGTCTGTTTTTATTTTATATGTGTGTGTATGTAGTGTGTGTCTGTGTGTGTGTATGTACGTGCACATGCGGATGCCTGAAGTGAGATTATTGGATCCCTTGGAAATAAATTAAGACAGTTTTGGTACTGGGTCCCAAATCCCAGTGCTATGAAAGAGCAACAAGTACTCATAACTGCTTAGCCATTCCTCCAGCCCCAAGTTTTATTATTTTTTAATTAAAATGATATGTGTTTATGAATGATATACATGTGCAGAAAAACTTGAAGAAGTTGGTTCTTGCCCCCATTTAGGTCCTGAGAGTTGTGTTTTGATTGTTGGGCTTGGGGGTAAATGCCTTGACTTGCTGAGTCATCCTGCCTGGCCCATCTTTTTATCTTAATTTGGGGTGTGTGCGTGTGTGCATGCACTTATGCCATAGCACAGGTTTTAAATGTCAGAGGAAAGTGTGCAAGACTTGTCCTTGCTCTAGAAAGTCTGTCTGAGGATAGAATTCAGGTTATGAGGCCCAGCACAGTACTCACTCTCATCCACTGAGCCATCTTGCCAGCCCTTTACTTATTTTTGAGAAAGAATCTTTTTGTGTGGCTAACACTGACTCAAACTCTGATCCTCCTGCCTTAGTGATGCTTGTGCTAGGATTACTGAGTCTCAGCACTGCACAGCCCACCCTTACCGTTCATGTGATCCCAGCTGTTTTTATGATTTGTGCTCTAATGTGCTCCCTAGGAAATTCAGTTGGTAACTGGACGTTTATTTTTTATTTTTTTTTTTATAGGAATTTCAAATAAACCAGCAGGTCCTTGCTTGCTGGTCTGACTGTCGATTTTATCCAGCCAGAGTTACTGCTGTGAACAAGGATGGTAAGGTGTTCAGCTGTGGTTGTTTTTGCTTCTGCTATAGGGGAATTTTATAGTATGAGTACTTTATAATGTATCAGATTTATTACCTAGCAGTATGTTTTTCAGCTGGTTCTAGGCATATGTCTGGCACTAGGAAGAGATTATAAATGGAAAGAAAGCTGGATACGAGGGAGGGATTTCCTATAGGTTCACTCTCCAACATAGGAAGAAAAGGAAGAAAGAGATGGAGGAGCTTTATTCTTTGCTACTAAATTTCAGTCATTATTTCCTCAACCAAGCACTGTGAATTCTACTGAGAGGTCTGTGGGTTCTTTCTAGAACTCCCTGATATTTTGATGAAATATGAACAGCTTACAAGTTAATTAAATCAACAAACACTTGAACATGTACTTTGTCGATAAAGGTGACTAGGGTGGGCATTGAGATACAATTTGGGAACCCTGCTTGTGACTACCTAACATGTGGGAAGACAGGGCAGGGAATTTGAACCAAAAAAATGCTTTTTTTTTTTTTTTTTTTTTTTTTTATAGCACAAGGGAGTGGTATGGGGAGTGGTTTGTATGATCAGAAGGGACTCTGGGTCCACATGATGTGTTTCCTTAGCATATTCTAGCAGGATGTCTGGGCGTGTGGCTCTGATCTCTGGAGTGCATGTTTTGGGCAGCCAGAGTTCCACTGTGTCAGGTCAAGGGGCTGATAATGTAGCTGGTGATAGAGCACTGGCCTAGCATGCATGGGGCCCTGAACCAATCCCAAGCACCGCAAATCAAAAGAAAACAAAAAACCAACTACGACCAACACTGGCCTTTTTGTAGTTGGTTTTGTTGTTGTGGTTGGTTTTTTTGTTTGTTTTTTGTTTTTTTTCTTTTTGAGACAGAGTCTCACTATGAACCCTTGGGTGTTCTAGAACTCATAGAGATCCTGTTTGCTTCTGTCTCCTGTGTTGGGGTTAAAGTCATGCATACCCACTCCTGGCCCACGTTGTTGTTGTTGTTGTTGTTTTTTTTTTTTGGTTTTTTGAGACAGGGTTTCTCTGTGTAACAGCCCTGGCTGTCCTGGAACTCACTCTGTAGACCAGGCTGGCCTTGAACTCAGAAATCCGCCTGCCTCTGCCTCCCAAGTGCTGGGACTAAAGGCATGCGCCACCACTGCCCAGCGCAAAGTCTTCTTTGAAATATAGTTAGATCAAGATGCATTCTGCCTCTCCAGATTCTTGTTTTCAAGATGGTCTTTCTTTCTTTGTTTACTGGCTTTTGTAGCCGAGAGTGTTCTTTAGGTTCATAAAGGGCCTATAGGGCTATCAAGTCATGTTCTTCCCTCCAATAAGATTCACTGGAGGTGTTCTTTTGGGCAGCACCAGCCCTTCAGCTGGGATGAAAATTTGGGGGAGTTTCTATGAGTCATTCTTGAAGTAACAGCAGCAGTTAGTAGGGGACATCTTTTGTTCTAGTGTTGGCTGAGTACATGGGAGGTAGAACTGAAAGAGAGTGACTGGGATCAGATGCACAAAGGCAAACAGGGCCAGATGGAGGAAGAGGATTTCGAGAGCTTTGTGGGGAGATGAGTGAGCTCTTAGAAAAGTAAGAGGTGGCTTCATAAAGGTCACAGAAGTCTTAGGAACTGACATGTTGCATGTAGTATTTGCAGAGCCCTGTGCTTGGCATCATGACCACAGCCAGAAGACCTAGTAAGGCAGAATGAAGCCAGTGTACAGTGGGGATGCAGGGCATAGTGTAGGATGTGGGGTGGGTGTGAAATATGTTTGAAGCCATTAAGAAATGAGCGACATTGGGTATAATATTGGCTGTAGTTAAATAGCAGTTTTAAGTAGCTTTTAAGCTGGGGCAACTGCAATTGGGCATGGTGGCGCATGCCTTGGGAGGCTAGACTAGATGATCCCAAGCTTGCCGTCAGCTTTGGGCTACATACTGAGTTAGAGGCCACGGGGCTACACAGTGAGACTGTTTCAGAAAAAAACACAACACAGAGAATCAAACAATAATGAAGTAACTGGGGTAACTAAAGCTTTGCAAACTAAAAGGGCAAATTCTTTCCGTTGTTTCCTCATGAGATAGATTATAGGAAGGAGAGTTTTGAGGCCATGGGCTCATGAGGTGGTCGTTGGCCACCCTGGTGGTTGGTTCTATATTGGTTCTTAATTCCTAGCTGCTTCATTTACTTAGTTGAAGGACATGCGGACTGAGTGGGGAGTTTTGCTGAGGCCTGTCTATATTGCATTGAAAGCCTTGGTGGTCCTTGAGACTGATTGATTGAAGAGAGGGGGTGAGAGGATAGAGTGAGCTAAATCCTGAAAAGGGAGGCTATCAAGGCATGCTGGGAAAGTTATGGAAGTGAAGCTGGTGATTTCTTTCCTCTGAGCAGTGTCACCCCGGCCACTGGTTCTTAGGTGCTGCCTTTGGGGCTGGCAGAGTAAGGAGTACTTGTGGACTTGGTTGCTGCCGTGCTCTACAGGTATTGTTGAGACCAAGTCTGCCTCTGGAATCTGTAGTTCTCCTGCCTCAGCCTCATCTGGATTACAGGCATATGCCTCTTGGTCTACCCCCACCTCCCTCCACACCTTTCTCTGCCTTTGCTCCTCTTTCACTTTGTTTTTTTGGTCTTGGTTATTAAACTCAAAGCTTCATGCGTGCCAGGACCGCGTTCCACCGCAGAGCTAGATTTCCAAGCTCTTGACTTTCTTTTCCTTCCTATCTTGGATTTTTCTACCTGCCTCAGTTGGATTTCTCTATAGCCACGTAGGACCTGTGAGGAGGAGGTGGAACTCTGTTGGCAGCGTGCCTTTCAATTTCTTCTGAGTTACTCTGTCTGGTCCAAGCTGCTAGAAGGAAGTGGAACCCAGGAAAAACAGCTTGTGGATTCATCTTCAGCTTAACTTTCTTATTGCTCTTAACTCCCTTGGGGGTTTTCCTGAGGCTGAGCAGGCTGTGGGGACAGTGGGCAGAGTGGAGGAGCAGCAGCTACTGGGGGCGGGGGGAGTCCTGGCATAATTAATCAGCCCTAAATAACTCAAGAATTCTTAGGGAAGTTGGTTAATGCTTGGAAAAGAGAGAGAGCCATTGATAATGGGTCTTGGGGGGGGGGGCATTTGTTTATTTGTTGTTTGAGGTAGATTCCTATAGCCAGACTGGTTTTGAACTTAACGTGATCCTCCTGCCTCCACCTCCAGAGTGCTGGAACTATAAAATCCTTTCACCTTCCTGGTTTTTGTTTTGTTTTTGAATTAGGATCTCACTTCCATCTCCTGGCTAGCCTGTTCTTGCTGTGCAGTCAAGGCTGGCCTTGAGCTCATAACAATCCTCTTGCACCAAGTGCTGAGATTACAAATGTGGGCCACCATGCCCAGCTTTTTATTGTTTTATGGCAGTGAAAAAAGAACCTCATTTAGTGTGAGCACTGTGTGTGTGTGTGTGAGAGAGAGAGAGAAAGAGAGAGAGAGAGAGAGAGGGAGAGAGAGAGAGAGAGATCATTGTTGGTGAGTTGATGAGTTGATTTTGGGCCTTATTTGTCTGGGGCTGTTTGATTCCTCTTTGCAGCTTTTTTTTTTTTTTTTCCTAGAGAGAATCTGGCTAGGTTGCTGAGGCTCGCCTTGAATTTTTAGACTTAACTGCCTGCTCCTTTTGCCTCCGACTTCCTAGGAGTTGGATTACCAGCATGTACTGCCATGCCCAGAGCCACATGACCTTCACCCCTCCCCCTCCCCCCATCCCCTCTGTGGAGGACCACTGCTCACAAGGCTTTCTCACTGAAGAAACTACTGGTGGCTAGCATTAGCAACAAGATAGGTTCTTTCCTGTTGATACTATATTGCTCGGACTGGCCTGAGACTTAACTGGCTTCGAATTTGAAACAGTTCTTGTGTTGCTGCTTCCTACATGCTGGGGTTAAGGGTGAGTGCACTAAGCAAGTCTTCCTCCTAATTAAATGCAAGTCTCTAGGTCACATGCTCCCGTTTCCTCCAGTTCAGTCTATTTTGGGCCTGTGCCTTGGAGCTTGTGTTTACCACAGGAAATGCTATGGAAATAGTCTTCCCAGGTCTCTGCTGAAGCAGTTCTTTTTTACATCTTTTTTTCTGCTGTAACTGTACCTACATTTGAAGCACGGGAGGTGAACAGATTTGCACAAAGGGAAATAAGATGAAGATAGGGCCACACATGCAGGATCTGACTTCCTTCTTGTATTGTCTGCGGAGGGGTTACACTTCTTTCGGAGGAATTTGCTGAGTGATAATAATTAGAACTACTTATTGATCTGCTTCTCTGGAACGGGATCTATGCTAAGTAGTTTCCACACTGTTGCATTTTTTAAGACTGGGTCTTGCTGTGTAGCCTGTGTTGGCCTAAACCTAATGCTTTCCTTGCTTCTGCCTCCCCAGTGCTGGTCTGTACCACTATACCTGGCAGAATTTGAACATCTTATCTAGTTGTCACACAGGGGGAGAAGGGTTCTTCTTACCATCAAACTCACCCTCATTGTACAGGTGAGAAGTTAAGTTCACAGGAGAGAATGAATACGAATAAACACAGAGAACATAGAGCTGAGGTTCTGAGGTCCTGGAACTGCGTCTCCTATAGTTCAAACCGGCCTATCCAAAGCATCCCAGCAGGGTTTTCCTGAAAGGTTACAAGTTATCCAGTATTCCTGGGTGGGCACTGATCTGCTAGGGGAGATGTCAAGTGTACCCATTTTTTTTTTTTTTTTCTTTTTAAGATATGGAGTCATTGTGTAGCTCTGTCTGGCCTAGAACTTACTATGTAGATCAGGTTGACCTTGGACTCACAAAGATCCATTTGCCTCTGCCTCCAGTTCCAGCTATTCAAGAATCTCAGGCAGGAGGATCATAGTTCAAGGCCTGTCTGGGCTATAGAATGAGTTCAAAGCCAGTCTGGAAATAAGATAAGGAATTTACAAGACCAGTGAAAACAAAGCAATTTTCAGCACATAGTTCCAGAGACAAAGACACAAGCATAGAGAAAGGGCAACAATGACTGGCATGCTGATTTCAAAGTCCCAGAATCTTAGAAATTCCAGTCTTCTCTCCTAGGCCTGGACTTGTCCCCTTCCCCAATTACCAGTCTTCTAGGTTTAGGTCACAGAGCCTATTGACTGATTTGTGGCTTGAGGATGCCCCATTTTCTGGTCATGGGCTCAATGATGGAGCATCAAACCTGTAATTTCCAATTCTAAATTCTGAGACAGAGAGGGCCCGATACCCCTTGCTTTTATGTAACTAGTGAGCTCTAAGCATGCCTCATACCGAACATGAATGCAACAATTTATTTCTCACACTGGGAAACTTAGGGAGACTTAAGAGAAATGAGAAGGCTTGGTATATAGCTTTGGTTGGATGGTTTGGGAAATGTCCTATGGCAGAAAGCAAGGTCAGTATGTAAAATAATAGCTCTGAAGCATAAGGCTTGGGGAAGAGTGTCCTGTGTCATATGCATGTTCAGACTTCAGGGCTCTTTGTGGAGGTCTGAAGTCATACCTGGTGGGAAAACATGTGTTTTTTGTTTTTGTTTCGACTGAATCTTTATATGTAGCTAGCTTACTAGCTCTAGTTAGCCTGAGTTCTAGCTATACAGGCCTTAGAGAAGAAAAGCTTGTTGAGTAGTTGGGTTCTCATACCCCTTCTGCATTCTGACTGCTTCCAAGGTTATCTGATATGCTGAGTTCTTAGCTGTAGGCTGCCCCTGATGGGGGTGTAGCTTAAGCTAACCAAGATAGGTAGACCTTCTGTCAGGCTAGGCTTTGCTTTTTCCTTTTGTTATTAGGGGTGGACCTCAGCCTTGTGCTGTACCACAGAGCTAAGTCCTCAGCCAAGGAGGTATTTCTGTCACATATCTACATGTTACTTGTTAGATATGATTTGTGGCCAGCAGATCACTCTATTATCAACCACCCATGGAGGAATTCAATTGAAAAATATTCTTTTGAAACTTTTTTTATTGTGTGTGTGTGTGTGTACCTGCACCCATGCCTACAGAGGCTAGAAAAGGGTGTCATATCCTCTGGAGCTGGAGTTACAGGCAGTTGTGAGTCACCTGATGGGACATGCTGGGAACCTAACTCATATCCAAAAGAGCACTGCCTGTTCTTAACCACTGTCCAGCCCCAGGAGAAATGTCCTTTAAGTTATGCATAGAATCTTGAAAGTGGCTTTGTACTTTCCTGCAGACTTGGGCTAGGCTGTTTGTGTGCTTCCTTGATCAGATGTATCCCTTAGGGTGTGTTTAGTGTGAACGACGGGGGATGACTTATAGTGATGTCCGGAGGGTCAGGAGTAGGATTTGCTGTTTAGCAATGGGGCCTGCAAATCTTTGGCCAGAGTTTGGCCAGCTGGTGTTCTGGCTCTGTGGTTTGGACTTAGGCAATGGGCAGTAGGAAAAGAACTGGTCAGAGGTCAGCAGGCAGGTGTGGGTTTTAATTCTTAATTCTTTTTTTTTTTTGGGGGGGGGGGTTCCAGACAGGGTTTCTCTGTGTAGCCCTGGCTGTCCTGGAACTCACTCTGTAGACCAGGCTGGCCTCGAACTCAGAAATCCGCCTGCCTCTCTAATTCTTTTTTGTTTGTTTTTTGAGACACATTCTTACACAATGTCCCAGGCTGGACTTAACAGTCTACTGAATGCTATGATTGCAGGCATGAGGCATTCATTATTCCTAGCTTTAAGTTTGGACTCTCATCAGGAAGAGTTAACTAAGATTAACCACAAACAGCTGAAAATGGTGGTCCATTCTATTACTTTTAGAGCTTGAAACTATCTCTAAAAATGGCAGTCTCACCTTCCTCCTGTCACTTTCACAGTCAGTTTCTCACACTGTATCCCAGACTGATCTAGAACTCAAGTCAATCCTCCTGTCTCAGCCTCCCAAGTGTAGATACATGTCACTGTATCTGATGACTCTTCTTTTTAATGTAACTGAATTTTCTTTGTTAATGGTATAGTCCTGGGTGGCTTACCAGCACACTAAGTATTTAAGATTGAAGGAGAGGGCTGGAGAGATGGCTCAGCATGTCAGGGGACTGGCTGCTTTTCCAGGAGACCTGGATACTGGTTTGATTCCCAGTGTCTACACGGCGGTTTACAACTACTTGTAGTTTCAGAGTATACAATGCCCTCTTCTGGTCTCTGTGGACATCAGACACATACATGGTACACTGATAGACGTGCAGACAAGCACCATACATAAAATTAAACTGAATTAAATATTAAAGAGTTTGATCTTGATGTTGCTATCTCTCACCTTTATCCCTAGGAAGCCAGAGATGCAGCGCTGTACGTTGGTACTTAAGACATCTTTTACTTGTTTGTTCGGTATATGTATGTGTCTGTAGATACTCCCTCCCTCAGCCCCACCCCCTTATTTCTTGAGGTAGTTCTTCTTACTAAACCTAGAAATTGCTGATTTGGCCACAGTAGCTGGCCAGCAAATGCCAAGGATCTTCCTGTCTCTGCCTCCTAGGTGCTGGCATTATAGGTGGCTATAGTTAGTCTTTTTCACATCAGTACTGGAGTCTTTAGCTGATCCATCTCCCTAGCCCATGAGAAGTCAAGAGCTGGATATTGTGTCATTGCTTGTCCATAATCCCAACATTGGTGAGGCTGAGGCAGGAGAATCAAGTGAATTTGAGGTCAGCCTAAGCTATCTGGTAAATTCAAGGCCAGCTTGGGCTACAGAGTAAGACCCCATCTCAAACAACAATAAACAAAGAAGAAAATCTCACCCACCCCTACAAAAGAAAAACATTAAAACCAAAAAAAAAAACAAAACCCCCCAAAACAGGAGAGCTGGAGGAGAAAGATGGCTCAGTGGTTAAGGCACTGGCTGCTCTTCCCGAGGTCCCAAGTTGGTTCCCAGCTCCTACATGGTGGTTTACAATCATGTGTAATGCTAGTTCCAGGGGATCAGATTCCCTCGTCTGGCCTCTCAGGTGCTGCACACATGGGGCCCACAGATATGTGCAGGCAAAACACCCATACACATAAAATAGAAATAAAGAAAAATAATTAAAAATAGGTATATCTTAAAACCCAGAGAAGCGGAAGTGTCTGCTTAGCACTCGGGAGCGGTATCTGCTGTTGCTCTTCCGGCAGACATCACCCTTACAGAGTAGGCAGGGAAAGACTGGGGCTTAAACTTTTGCTTTCATGACCCTTAAAAAGTCATTGCTGAGCCAGTGGTGTAGAGAATAGTTAGGATTTCTTTCTTTTATCGAAGCCTGAATCTAATTGCTGCTGTTTAACTTGGCTAAGCCTGTCTGTGTGTTTCCTTCTGTGCTGAGGACACCTGGTTTATCATTGCCAGGAGTAAATGTGCATAGGTGGTGGGTCTCAGGTTTATCATCAGAACCACCTGGAGGCTTTGCTCACACACATGCACCCAGGCCTCAACACTCTCATTCCGAGGCTCCAGGGCGTGGTGGTAAGTCACACTTCTCAGGAGTTGGTGCTGCTGCTGCTGCTGTGACCAACTACTCTGAGCTGTTGTGTGCTGTGTGAGGAAGAAGTTGGTTGGCTCATGAGCCCTTCTCCTGAGAGATCCAAGTGTGAGTTTCTGCAGGTGGCACATGAAGATTTCTTTTCTTTTTTTTTTTCTTTTTTTTCTTTTTTTTTTTTGGTTGGTGTTTTCGAGACAGGGTTTCTCTATATAGTCCTGGCTGTCCTGGAACTCACTCCGAACTCAGAAATCCGCCTGTCTCTGCCTCCCAAGTGCTGGGATTAAAGGCGTGCGCCACCACCGCCCGGCATGAAGATTTCAAATGGCCCAGAGCGGAGGGAACTGGCCACTTACTGGGAAACAGGAAGCTTTTACTGAACTGTTAGGCGGTCTCAGTCGTGTGAACTGGCTGCCTGAGGCTCACTAAATAGGAAGATACTTCTGTTACAGTGTGGAGATGGGCGTGATGGCCTATGCTTGTGGTCCCAGCAGTCAGGAGGTTGAGATTGGATGGTAGCTCTGAGATCAAGCCAACTGTTGCTACACAGCCTGTACCAGGCTAGCTTGAGTTACATTATGAGACCCTGTCTCCAAAACAAAACAGCTTGTGAGTTGGTAAGAGCCAGCATCACTGTACAACTGCTATTTTCAACTCCAGAATCTAAAAAAAAAAAAAAGATGAAGTGGAAATGTTTCAGGTGCTTCAGTGGGTAAGAAGTGAGTCCCTGTCTGGTGGGAATTTGATTGATTGAAAGGTAGGCTTGGAAAACAATTGAGCTCTGATTCTATTGAGCTGTCAGTGTTTGGACTTTACTTAGTGACAAGGCCCTGTTGAGGACTGGAGGAGTGTGTTAGGAAGGGAATGTGCAATGAAGAGATAAAAACGGAGCCTGGTGGTCTGTGGGAGGAGCCTGGTGGTCTGTGGGAGGTGGCTGAAGCAGGAAGATTGATGGAGCCCAGGTTACAGGTCTAGCTTGGCAGCATAGTTGGGTCTCATTTTTTAGGGGGAATTGGAGAGGTGACAGGGAGTGCTCTATGCTTATTACTGTCCTTTTCTAGTACCTCTTAGAGGTTTCACCTGAACTGTGTGAACCACTTATGATCTATTAGCAGGCCACTGGACAAGAGTGATTGCTTCTTACTTTACATCCCCAAGACAAACAGGGAAGGCAGGACATGGATTAGCTCTAAAATGTACAAGTTAAAAAACTTCGGTTTTGGTGCCACTGATGAGGATTTTTGTAGTTACATGTTTTTCCCTTTTGGGAAGGCAAGATTTGAAAGGCTGAGGTGCAGCTCAGTGGTAGAGCATGGCTTTAGCATGTGCCAGGCCAATCTTCGGCATCAACAAATCCACAAACACACCACACACATACATGTTTCTGGCTTTCATTTTTTTCCACAGGATTCCTGTTGAACAACTGCCAGACAACAGTTAGCCATTTGGCTGAGATAGGTTCCTATATTTTGAGGTTCACACAACCTCTAAAAAAAAATGGTAACTGCCCTTCAAGACAGAAAAAATTGTAAATGTCATGTACTAAGGAATTAGTCGGCGTTTTTCTCAGTTCTTAATTATTGTGTTTCACTGTTCTTTCTTTTTTGGCTCACATTAAGTAATCATAATTCTTTAATGAAACAGCATAGAAAATTTTAAAGCAAATTCTGAGTTCTATAGATTAAAAAGCAAACCAGTCTTGAACAATAAATGAAGGAAGGTAAATCTGCCTGTGTGTATATGCGCTAGGAATTGAATTTAGGGTCTTGTGCATGCTAAATAGGTCCTTTACCACTGTGCTGAATCAGCCTTCAATGTGATTCTTAAACTTATTTTTAAAAACACATGTATTATGTTTGGAGCTCCATTGTGTATATTCTTTAAAAGTTGCTGCTTTCATGAAACAGCAATTTAAAATCATAATATCTTCTTGAATTTTAGGTACTTACACTGTGAAATTTTATGATGGAGTAGTTCAAACTGTCAAACATATTCATGTCAAAGCTTTTTCCAAAGATCAGGTGAGAAATGTGGTTTTGTGCTTTTGTGTTCTGAACTATGCTAACACTGTACTTTTGTTTCTCAAATAAAGACCTTACATGTGTTTCTGATGACAAGTCTTTATTTCCTCCATCTGACAGTATTACCAAAAAGTTTTCAGAAGTTGTAAATATCTGTGTTTCTTTGTCTGTTCCCCCTTCACAGATTCTCTTTTTTCAAAATGCTGAGCACAGCCCCCATTGTTTGATTTGTTTTTCTCATTTCTTCTCAAGTGTCTTGAATGCTGTCTTCTTTCCTGTCTTCCTAGGAGCTTGTTGAGCACTTGAGAACTAGAGTGTACTTTCTCTGGCTGTGTTTTTGACATCATTTAGGACCATAGCTTGGGAGCGAGCTTACAGCTTGTCTTTGCTGTACACTTGGCAGCCACATGTGCCTACTTTGAAATCAAGTGTCCAGATGACCCATTCGCCTTGCCTGAGCTTAGAGCCCATATTCTGCTCCTGGAAATACAGCCCCAGAGCACTGAGCCCTCTTGAAATATTTTCTTTATGATTTCCTCCCTTTAGTCTCTTGTCTCCTCATGTTTTAATCCAACAAAGTCTGTGTACTAAGTGTCTTTTGGGCTTCTTTAAATTCTGGTAGTCACTGATGATACAGCTTAAGCAGGTTAGTCTAAGGTTTTAGTTCTGAGACATCCTCCCTCAGTGGTTTCTCCCCTTAGGGAGGAAGTTGACCAGATTGGGGATGCTCTGACCTATTGGGTCTTTTCCTGTGATGATCAAATGGTTTACTTGGTCCAGATTGCACCAGGTGTTAGATAAACATCGAGGGCAGGAGAACTTTCCAGGAGCCTCAGGAATGTTTTTGCTTTTGCTGACTTTTCTCTAGAATACATTGAGAAAATGTTGAGATTTTGCCAAGATGATTGATGGTTTCTTTCTCTTTACCTGTGTCCTGCGCACCTGAGAAGCCTCACCTGTGATTTTAACCCTCTTGTTAACTTTTGTGGAATGAGTTGGTACTGGTGAAAGAACTGAAGTATGAAGTAGACGGAATTGGTAGATATCATAGGTCCTGAGACTCCTCAGCACCCAATAGCAAAGGTCCAACTTTTAACATAAAGTGTATTTTCAGACAGAGTCTCACTCTGGCCTAGGCTATTCTCTAACTCATAGTGATCTCCTGCTCCATAGTGCTGGGACTATAGGTGTGAGCCATGAACCCCATCGAGCTTAACTGTATTCAGTAAATTGAATATGGCCTGGAGGTTAGGGCCTTACTGAGGGAAGATTTATTTATTCCCAGTTTCTAGGTGCTTCTGAGTGTGTTATCTTACCTCAGTCCCAGAAGAGCACCAAGACAGACTGATCATTCTTAGATGCACACACATCCCTACCTGCCAAGAGGGCATAGTCTTTTGACTCAAGATGATTGTGCAAAAGTTTTTCATACATTATTAAAACAGGCCAAACTTTCACTGTAGAACCATGGTACTCTAAATGTTTTGGTAATTTACACTTGAGTTATATTTAATTTTCTGAGCTTATAAGAAGAATGTTTGCTTCTTTTAGAAGATCTGGAAAATACTCAAAAGCAGAAGGAAAGCAAAACAGCCCCCATTCAGACAAAGGGTTCCTGCTTGTTTGTGTTTGGCACTTTGTGTCTGTCTTGCTGGTTTTTTGTTGTTGTTAGAAACTTGTGTGTGTTACTCCCAAAATTGGAGTCAAGTGCATGCTACTGTCTATAGCATGTTCTTTTGTCTTAACAATGTAACATTCCTCGGAAGTTCCTTTGTCCTCTAAAGTTGCAGCTTTCTGGTAGCACTGCAGTGTTCTGTAGTATGCATGTACTTTATGGGGCTGGCTTCCAAGTGCAAATCAGGGTATTTGTACCCAGCTGTGAAGTCTGGTTATTCTATTAGCAAACTCTACTTCTGGGAATTCATTTTAGTTCAGAAGTAGGAACTTTCAATTCTTTTGATCTGAACTGACGTCACCCCATCTAGAAGGGAGTGCAACTGCTCATTTTCTCGCTCTTTTTAGAATAATATTGGGACTTAAAAAATAAGTCTCACTGTTTATAATTTTTCCCTGTGGGATCAATTTTGCTTTCACTGCTGAACAGTTAAACATTCCTTTCCTGTTTCTGGGAAAATCAGTGGGCCTAGAATGTGTGCGCAGGATCCCATAGGAGCATATTGTGGGATAGATTCCTGCTCTTCTCTGGAAATTTTGGAGGAGTGATTCATTCAGAAATAAATTTAATTGTAGCCTTAGAAATCCTAACTTTCAAAATTGTCCTTATTAGGAGACAGTTACTAGGACACAAGATTTCAGGGTGAATTTTAAAGATAATCTAGTAACAAATTAGAAGCAGTACTGCTTTTCAATGGAGAAAACACCCAACAGCTCAGGAACCCCAGTGGCTTGCTGGAGTGAGTACAGCTGTTAATAGGAGAGGAAGCTGAGGCTGTTGGTCTGGCTTGGGCATTCTGAACAGTGTTCCTGTTAAGCTTCTAGTTACTAGTTTGGTTTTCTTCTATATAAGACTGGGCGTCAGTGTACAACACGTCTAGTTGCATTAGAAACGCTGATTCCAGTCATGGGCACTGCTAGTTGGCATCCTAACTAGTCTTATGTGCTCATCCTAGTGAGGGAGACTGCAGAGTCGCAGAGGATTGAGAGTAGCAGTTGTGTGGAAAAGCAGAGTTGGTTCTCAAAGCTCATCTCCTGGTCGTGTGCATCATGTGACCTGGCCTATGTCCTCTTAGTGTCTTCATTGTCTCCATAAGTGTGCAAACAACCTCCTGATTGTGTATTTGCAAGTAATCACAAAGTGTTTCATCGCTATTTTGCTCATTTTAGAATATTGTGGGTAATGCTAGGCCTAAAGAAACAGATCACAAAAGTCTTTCATCGCCTCCTGAGAAACGAGAGAAGTTTAAAGAACAGAGAAAAGCCACCGTCAATGTGAAGAAAGACAAAGTGGAAAAAGCTTTAAAGACAGAAAAGCGGCCCAAACAGCCTGCCAAAGAGGGAAAGCTGATCTCAGAAAAGGGCAAAGTGTCAGAGAAAAGCCTTCCTAAGAACGAGAAGGAAGATAAGGAGAACATTTCCGAGAACGAGCGGGAGTACTCTGGGGATGCCCAAGTGGAAAAGAAGCCTGAGAAGGACCTTGTGAAGAATCCACAAGAGAACCTGAAGGAGCCAAAAAGAAAGCGAGGCAGACCCCCTTCCATAACTCCTACTGGTGAGTCTCCCAAGCGGGCTCTGCAGTGTGTGATGGCGGTGTTCTTCTGTGGCCTTTGTGGTTCTTTACTCCTTCTGTACCTCAGTCCTTCGTGTTTGTGACTTTTGTGACTGGCTTGTGAGCTGAAAACAAATCATGCCCGTGGAGCTGAATTTCAGTGAGGTGTGTGTCCAGGTAGAGGAGTTGGGTGTGGCCATGACTGAGCTGGGGTGGAAACATGAGGTTTCCATGGAAGAGCCGAGGGAGCTGAGGCCTTCTCATGGTGCCTGCTGACATCTGAGGAAATAACATAACATCCTAATGGGCAGACATGAAAGAGGTGAGGAGAAGACAGGAAGCTGAGGGTGCAGGGGTGAGAGGTACAATGTGGTAGGGCACAGGCTGATCCTGTGTAAGGTCCTGGGTTCAGGCCTTAGTGCTGAAACACACACGTATAAACATTGAGCCTGCGAGGGAGGCAGAGCTAGGGAGGCAAAGGCACATTTTAAGCTCTTAGTAGGCATTGCAGCTCACACCTGTGACACCAACACTTGAGAAGCAGAACCAGGAGGATCATTAGTTGAAGACTAGCCTGGGCTTCATAATGATAACCCTGTCTCAAAAAGACATTGAGCTTTTAAAAGATGTTTACTGATGCTGAAATTCCAGTCTAAATAAAAAGATAATTTGGTTAATTAAACTGGTAAGTGTTATGGGTCCAGTATAGATGTAGGGAATAATATCCAATTATTTAAAGGAAGTCTAAAACTCATAGGTAGGGGAATCATAGTGAGTGCAAGGCTAGCATGGGCTACAGAATGAGTGCCAGGTCAGCCTGTGCTAGAATGAAGCAGTGCCTCAAAAGAAAAAAAAAAAAAGAAAGAAAGAATAAGTTTGGAATTCTTCTAGAATAACCAAAAATGAAACAAGTTTTGATTTCTTGGTAAGCTGTACACTCACCCTTCAGATGATTTGGTAGCATGAAGAGCACCCCTGTACCCCACCAGATGGAACCTACCTATAGCTGAATGCATTTGTGGTCTTTCCCTGCATGAGCATTAGAAGACGGAACCTCTTCCCATTTTCAAGCAGCATCTATAATTTGTTGTTGTTTGTTGTTAGTTGTCCTGGGAGCTGAGCCTGTAACCTTGCACACGATGAACAAATGCTTTACCAGTTAGCTACATCTCTAGCTCACAATCTTTGTTTTTCATGAAAGTTTAAACAGTTTCAGTAGATAATTTAAAATGTAAAATTTGATATAGAATACATGTTTTGAAACTAGAATAAGAGCCAATTCATTGATCCCTAGTGGGAAAGTCTACGTTGTTCAGTCAGACAAGTGTATGTAGTAGTCCTCATGAATATCTTTCTAAAGCTGTGTTCTAACTTTATAGGAAACCAGATAATAGCTTGCTTTGTCTTCAGATATGCCTCCCCTTTTAAACAAACAAACAAACAAACAAACACAGCAGCAGAAAAGGCCAGGTAAAGAGCTTGTTGTACATGCCTTATAACTGGAGTTTGGCTATCTAGAGCCCCCATAAGGGCCACATACTGTCTTGTCTGCAAGATACTGTACTTGTCTGCAATCCTAGATTACCCATCCCGGGAGATTCATTGGACAAATGTGGGCCAGCCATCTTGTCATATACAAGAGGGATGACAAGAGACCCTGTCTTAAGGTATAAGGACCTGTGACCCTAGATTGTCTTCTGACCTTGACAATTGGTCTGTGATATGCAAGCATTTGCATTTACTCATCCACGTACATTCAGGCACAGGAAAACATGTATTTCACACACACGCACGCAAAAATAAAACAATGATTTTTCAATACAGGGTTTCTCTGTGCAGTTCTGTCTGTCCTAGAACTTATTCTGTAGACCAGTCTGGCCTCAAACTTAAGGATCCTCCCACTTTTACCTCAAGTGTTGGAATTAAAGGTCTGTACCACCATACCCATCTCTCCTTTTTTGTTTTTCTTTTGTTAATTGGCAGTGCTGGACAAACCCAGGTCCTTCTGTGTGATAAGCAAGTGCTGTACCTGCCCTTGAGTTCCACCTGCAGCTCTATATTTTTTATTTGACTACATGTTGAAATGTTTTTAGCTGGATTGGTTTTATGAGTGAGATAATAAATAATTAAGTTGATTTCATTTTTTAAAATTTCTTAATATGAATTAATGTTCTCATTGTATTTCTATCAGACAGCATTGTCCTTAAATTTAGTTGCTGTCAAAAGAAAGAAAGAAAATTGTAGATGCTGTCTTGATTGGCTTGTGAGAAAGAATTAAACACCAGTACCCACAGCCTACATGATCCCTGATGAACTGCCCTGCATTGAAAGTGATGCTAGCTGTACAGTGTTCTGAGAGAACTAAGAAAATACCCTGTGTCTTCCAGACAAAGAATGGAGAATGAATTGGGACAATCTAGAGATTTAAACATCCCAGGTAGTGCATCATCTTTAGACGGAGTGAGTGTGAGGCAGGCTTCACCCCTCTGCTGCAGTTGAACCCAGAGTTTGCTCACACCAGGCTAATGGTTTATGGCCACTCTATATCTCTAGACCCCAGAGCAGGCATTCTTTGAAAGCTGGAAAAAGGCAGTTGTGCAGGAAGAAAAAAGATGGAAAATGTGAACTGGTAGAAGTCGGACTTGTCTGTAGCTCAGTTTTGTTCTTCCTGCTGTAGCTTGGAGCCTTTGGAGTATGTACTGAGGTAACTGTTTCTCAGGTGACAGACTCTGCCATGGAGCCATCCACAGCTTCACACCTTCCCACATTCATTTATTGCTTTTGTAAGGATGTGATTTCATACCAGATAGACACATTTAATAGAGAGGGAGATTTCCTGTTAACTGAATTTGGGCATCTAAGGACAGGCTGAGCTTGTGCTTTCCTGCCCTCCTGTCTGTCAGCACCAGTCTGGAGATGCTGGGCTCCCAGATGAGGTGTTCTGGGGAGAGTTAGAGAACTACTCAGGTTCTCTATAGGTACCTGTTCATATGTGATATCAAAGAAAAAGAAGGCTTGTGTGGTGCTGCATACAGAGTTTATGCACCCTTAGGAAACCAAGGAGGATGGGTTCTTTGACCCAGGGGAGCCCTGAGCTCACACATTGCACAGATCTGATTGGGAGCAGAATCTGAGCTATGTACAGCAGGTTGTTTGTGTTTATGTTTAACTTGGAATATGGTGATCCAAGTTCCTGCCACTGGCAATAGAATAATGTTGATCTCTTGGGAAGGTTGAATATAGCAAGAGCCAAGAGAGGGGCTTGTCCCCTCAGAGCTCTGTTCTGTGTCTCCTTCCGCCTCTGACACAGCTACACTGGAACTGCAGATCATCCATGGATCTCTTCTCTTTTCCTTTGGTTTGTTTCCTGTCCTGTTTCCCGTCCCAGTCCTTTTCTCTCTTCTTTTGCCCTCCTCAGATTCCTGAGTCCCATCTTCTTGCTGGGCTCCCTGATCTTTCTTCTGTCTCTTTTTGGATTTCCATCTTTCAGATTGAGGAGAGCTTCTTATGCTTTAGGCTAAAAGTAGAGAATGAAGCACTAACCTGCTGAGTTAGTGATCCACCGCAGTTCTGGCTTTTATTTAGATCTTCTAAACAAAGCAAAACAAAATCAACCACCTAGAACCAGTGACAGCTGACTTAGCCGGAGACACTGAAAACAGAAACCAAGCCCTAATCCATGACGCTCATTTTAACAGTGAGCCTGCATGGTGAGTTTTCTAAGTACTGGGTAGGTCAGGGTTTGTTCAGTGTTAGTTCTTTTCTTTTTCTGGGCTGGTCAGCAGGTTTTGAAAAGATTTGATGCTCAAAATGCCTGAAGGAGTCAGATACAGTGGTACAAGCCTGTAATCGCAGCACTTGAGAGGTCGGGGGTATTCATTTTTGGCTACACACAGAGTTGAAGGCCACCTAGACTGTATGTGAGATCCTGTTTCTTTCTAGTTCCCCTCCTGAAGACTTCAGGAATCTCACTGGTAATAACTGCCTGTGACCCCCAGCACTCAGGAGCTAGAGGCAAAAGGATCAGGAGTTTAAAGTCATCCCTCGATGTATATACCAGCTTGGGCTTTTTGCTATACTAATTTTGTCTTCTCCAAATAAAGCAAGACTACAAGAGCATGTTCAGGAGTGCATGCCTGCAATCTCATCTACTCCAGAGACTGAGGCAGGAGGATTTCAAATCCCAGGCTACTCTGGGCAACTTAGCAAGAAGACGCTGTCCTTTCCTTTTCCCCTGTCGAGAGACTTTTATACTTTTTTTTTTTAAGAGGTTGTGTTGGAGTGTGGTATTTTAAAGAGAAGGTTTAGAGGCTCTGGTTCTTAGGCAAAGCCACAAAAAGATCAAGGAAGTCAGTCTGCAGAGTGCCACCATCTTCCTGTCCTGTTTCCCATTCCAGTCCAGACAGGAAAGGAAGCAGTTTCTCACTCATTCCATTGTCTTGTCTTACCTTAAGGGTGACTATTGGTTTTCAGGGTTTAGTAAATGTGTCTTGAGATCTATGAGGATGTCTTCTCTCTTTCTTTTTGTATATAAAGTACACACACACATATAATTTGTATAAAGATGCACAATTAGGCATGAAGAAGTTACATATTTCTCTGTGCTTTGTATATATTACAGCTGTGGATTCAAACTCTCAAACTTTGCAACCAATAACATTGGAATTAAGAAGACGGAAAATATCAAAACGAAGTGACACCCCATTAAAGCGTCCCCGACTTGACAAAAATTCATGTGAGTCCTCAGTTTATGTATATGTGGCTAGAATTTGATAAGTTACTTGGGTCAGCTTCTGTGTCTGTCTGTCTCTGTTTCTTATGAGCACTAATGACTGTCTTTGAATATATAAGCTAATGTGAGTGGAATGTGATTGATTCGGTAGTTTTTGCTAGAAGCAACAGGACTATGTTTGTGGTGGGCTCAGTGATAGATAGCATATCTACTTCCATAAAGTATATTAGATGTGGATTCCTTCAGAAGTATATAGCCTACTCTACTAAGGATGGATTTCATGTGGTGAGAAAAACTTCAGCCAGGCATAGTAGCACACACACCTTCAATCCTAACAGTAGGGGTTTAGAGGGAGGCTGACCTCTGTGAGTTTATGAGGACATCCAGGTCTACATAGAGAGACCCTGTCTGAAAAACAAAGAGAACATTAGAAATACTATTTTTTGAGTAGAAAAAGCATGTTGACCTTAAAAAGGATTTGTGATGGCTTTTAAATAAGGTTGGTTGACTTTGGGAGTCAGCACTCAGTCCTTTCATGTTGGAAGTTCCAAAATAGAGCTATGGTCAAGATTGGCACATACCTCAGCATGTCTTCTCAGTCTGTGAACTCTTGACATTTGGTTGTAAGCTCTCTCTAGCCCAGACTATGAATTCTTAAGATAAAATTCCTTCCTAGCAGAGGTTTCACTTTTATTGTAAGCTAGGAAAGGAGGTCAGTCAGAAATTTCACAAGTCTCTATAGGAAACCCCTTGTAGAAGCGACCAGCTCAGAAGTCCATGCAGGCGAAAGTCTTTCTTCCTGTTAGTCTCTGAGTACAACTCTATTAATGATTTACAGCCCAGGAACAGTCAAAAAAACGCTCTGAAAACAGTGACAAAGACTTATCCAGGAGACGGTCCTCCAGGCTGTCCACTAATGGGACCCGTGAGATCCTAGATCCTGACTCGGTTGTACCTGATCTGGTTCATACAGTTGATGCAAACCCTCTACAAGACAAATCACCCAGTGCCAAAGAATCTGCTGAAGGTAAGTCAGTGTCTGTTTTGGAATTATTTGATCAGCCTAGTGCCTGTCTACTAAGAACCAATCTAGATTCTTCTGTATTGGCTTCTGTGTTAGATTGGATTGGAGACGTGTGTATGTGTGTTATGTATTTTATTATATACTTTCCATATATTTTGTGTATAGGGCACAAAATATGAGAGATAGCTCAGTGGCACTTGCTGTTCTTTTAGAAGAACCAGATTCAGTTCCTAGCACCCAAGTAAGGTGGCCCTCAACCACCTATAACCTGTTCTAAGGAGATCTGTCATGGCCTCTTCAAACCCTGCATGGATGTAGTGCACAGATGAACTTGCAGGCAAAACACGCATGCACCACTGAGCATGGTTATGCACACTTTTAATCTCAGTACTGGAGAGGCAAGCATAGCTTAATGGTTTCTAGGTCAGCTAAGGCTACAAACAAACAAACCCCACCAAAACCAATCCACTCTAAACAAAACTGAATCTAGTAATAACTCGTAAAAAATATATGTGTAGGTGTGTGTGTGTGTGTGTGTGTGTGTGTGTGTGTGTGTGTGCATGCAGGTACTTACAGAGTCCAGAAGAGGTTGTCAGAGTGCCTGGAGCAGAAGTTATAGGTGGCTGTGAGCTGTCCATTGTGAGTTCTGGGAACTGAACTAAGGTCTTCTACAGCAGTCGTATGTGTGAGCTCTTAACTACAGAACCGTTTCTCTAGTCCCACCTTGGATCGTGTCGAAGATGCTGCTGCAGTGCTTGATGTCGTCTTGCTCTTCCCTGATGGAGTGGATGCACTTGTGGTTGGTTTTGCTTATTGTTCCATGCTGTGTATTAGGATGGAGGCACATGGCATGCTTCTCTCTCTGCCTTTTTGATGCTACCTTGCTTCATCTGCGCATTTGCTGACCTTTCACTTTAATCCAATTCTTTGAGGAACTTATAGCCCTGGTTGTATGAGTGGAAGGCTTTTTCTTTCTTTAAAAAAGTACCATTTTATTTAATTTTTTTCATGTATGTATGTATGCATGCACGCACATACGTCATGGTATGAGTATGACCAGAAGATAACTTGTGGAACTGTATTCTCTTGTTGAAAGGGTAGATACTGGAGTTTAACTACAGGTTCTCTGGCTTAGAAGCATCTTGCCACCCCTCTTTTAAAAAATGTTTGGTTTTTGTTGGTTTGTTTGCTAGTTAATTTGTTTTGAGGCAGGATCTCACTTTGTAGCTCTGGTTCGCCTGGAACTCACTGTGTGACTCAGGTGAGCTTCACACAGGGATCCACCTGCCTCTGCCCTTTCAAGTGCCGGGATTAAAGATGTATGCCACCAATCTTGGTCCTTTTTTCTTTTGGTTTCCCTCCTCCCTCCCTCCCTCCCTCCCTCTCTCCCTCCCAACCTTCCATCTATCCAACTATCCATCTAGCCATCCATCATCTATCTATCCATCCTATCTGTTTCTGTGACTTTCTTTTGTTCATTCATTCTTTTTAATGTGTCTGTCTGTTCCAGTGTCTGTAGAAGGGGATCGGATGCCCTGGATTTGCAGTTACAGGTAGTTTTGAACTACCTAACATGGGTGCTGGAAAGTGCATTTGAATCTTATGCAAGGGTAGCACACAGTCTGACATCTGAGCCATCCATCCTTCTAGCCTACTGAAATGTTTTATCCTCTAAGGTGTCTCTGGCTTTCTAGTTAGTCTGTTTTGGAACTCTTCACTTCCTGATTATATACATATTTGTTTCCCAAGCATTCATTCTTTATTTCTTCCTCTAGGTCAGTTGAAGTCTCCATTGGACGCTGGCCAGGTCACTTCTGCATTAACTTGCCACCCCATTGGTGATGGACTGGGGGCTACAGACTTGGAGTTGAACTGCAAGTCAATGGGAGAGAACATGATGAAAACGGAACCTGTGTCTCCTCTTGCTGAGGTGCAGGAAGTTTCAACTGTTGAAGGTGTGTGTGTAGAATTAACTTAGTCATGCTTTATGTGTATGCTTTGGGCTTTTACTTTGCAAGTTTTTTTTTTTTTTAAAGATTTGTTTATTTTATTCATGTGAGTACACTATTGCTCTCTTCAGACACATCAGAAGAGGTCATCGGATCTCATTATAGATGGTTTAAGCCACCATGTGGTTGCTGGGAATTGAACTCAGGACCTATAGAAAAGCAGTCAGCGCTCCCAACCATTGAGCCATCTCTCCAGCCCACTTTGCAAGTTTTTATAAAGTGCTTTTTTTCAATAATTTTTTTTCTGTCTTAATATTTAAAGGCCTCCACAACTGTACTCTCCACATTAGAGAGACAGAAGTAGAAACATCATAGTAAGTTCGAGGCCAGCCTCATTTCTAGGGTATCACAGTGAGGCTCTGTCAAAAGAAAAAGAAATAAAACAGAAAGCCCTAATTCTTTTCGTGTGTGTGTGTGTGTCAGAGACAGAGACAGACTCAATATGATGGTTGCTCTGGATGTCCTATGTAGACCAGGATAGCCCTGAACTCACAGAGCTCTGCCTGCCTCTGCTTTCCCAAGCCTAAGAATAATGCTATACTCCATTCATTTCTGATTTTGTTACTCTATTCCCTTTTGGTATTTTGGCTAGGGAGTTACCAATTTTATTGATCATTTCAAAGAAGTATTCTGTTTAGTTTTTCTTGGTTTGTTTCTAAAAGTTATCCTAGCTTTCTGGAATTTTATAGTTGTTCTAACAGTCATCTTTTTTTTTCTGTGTATGTATGTTACCTGTCTGTTCATTTAATTGGGAGATGTTATATGCAAGCTCCAGACTTTATTCTAAACTGTCTTCTTTGTGAATGTGACATGTGCATGTGACATGAAACAAAGGACCGACTCATTTGGGGTCTCAACTGGTAGCTGTAACCTACATAATCTTGGTGACTGGTTGTCTGTTTTAAAGTGAACAGAAAGGTCCTTGTCACTGGAGTTTTAGAAGCTAATAAGCATTGCACTGGTAAGTTAACTAGGTCTATGCTAAACAGACCTAGTTAACTTAACACCTAGAAGAGTTCTGTCTTTCTTTCTTTTTTCTTCCTTCCTTCCTTCCTTCCTTCCTTCCTTCCTTCCTTTCTTTCTTTCTTTCTTTCTTTCTTTCTTTCTTTCTTTCTTTTAAGGTTTTTGGAGACAGGGTTTCTCTGTGTAGCCCTGGCTGTCCTGAAACTCACTCTGTAGACCAGGCTGGCCTCGAACTCAGAAATCCGCCTGCCTCTCCCTCCCAAGTGCTGGGATTAAAGGCGTGCGCCACCACTGCCCGGCCCACAGTTCTGTCTTTCAAACTTAGGTGTTTTTTGTGGTTTTGTTTTGTTTGGTTGGTTTTGTTTTTTTAAAATGGTTTTTATTTGTCTGAGACAGGGCCTACTATCCCTAAAAAATTTTTTTTATCTCTATGTGTACTGGGATTGCAGGCATAATCTCCATACTTTGTTCTGTTTTCGTAAACAGAGTCACAGATATATAATCATTTTACTTTTGGAAGTTGTGTCTGTCCAACAGAATGGATAATCAAAATATGGAGTCCAGAAACCCTTATTGGCTAAGCCATGTGTACCGGCTGTGGAGGAACTGAACTCAGAACTCACTCTCTGAGCCCTTCCTGTGTGCCAAAAGAGTTCTAGCTGTTCAGTTTACAGAGATTCATGGTCTTAGTGTTTAGGCAGGGTTGGAAGAGGGTCCTTGGAAGGTGGGTGGCAGGTAGACATTTGGAGGTGGAGGCAAAGCACTGTGTAGCCCACGAGACTATCGGATATGTGGTTTCTGTCTTAGATGCAGGCTTCCTAATGTAGGTTAAGGCTGAGCAGGGAAGTTACTTTCAGTCTGAGCCATTTGCTTTGAGGAATCTGTGGAGTTCTTGACTTTCAAGTTAATCTAACTTCACAGTAGACAAAGAAGCAACTCTGCCAAAATTATGGATTGTTAGTCTGATCTCACATCCTGCCCTCCTTCCCGCTGTATCCACCCAGCTGGTGCTGAACTGCTGACTGCTGAGGGCACAATGAGAAGACAGCAGAGTGCTGCCTTGAGGAACTTGGTACAGTAAGGGGCAGGCCCACCTCCTCCTAGGCACTTGTCACAGTAGTGTGTCTACTCTGAGAAGGGGCAGCATGCAATAGGTGATAAGGACTTGGGGAAGGAGGTCACCTTTGGAATTCTTTGGCTAAAAGGGAAAGATATGTTATCCTTGAAGCAGAAGAGTGTTTCTGGGGTTTGTTTTGGAACAAGGGCTTTGTGGGAATACAGATGATATAGAAAGATTGTTGGCAAGAAGGCTGCTAAAGACACTCGAGCCTTATATAAGTGCAGGAGTGGCTCAGTCACTGGGTAGTAACTGTTATCCAGGCTAAACCACAGCCTTAGTGTTTCTAAACCTGGATGGAGTCATGCCCGGAGAAATCTGTGAGAAACTCCTAGGCAGCTGTTGGAGACAACCACACATCAAGTTCAGAAATGGCTGGCAGCTGGACCACCCAAAGCGCAGCCTTGGCACCAGGGGCAGCACTGCCATCTTGTGGAATAGACGTTCAGTGCTCTTCTTTGGTTTGTATGTGTGCAGAAATTTATATTCTGGGTAAGCTCAAGGAAGTGTTCACTGGAACCAGATGCGTGGAGGTCAGGGGACAGCCTTGTGAGTCACTTCTCTCCTTCTACCTTTTATGTATGTTTTGGGAATCAGAATCACATTGTTGGGTGTACACAGGAAGTACCTTTACCCACCAAGCCATCTTGTTGGACCTCTAGGTATTTTTTTCTGAGCATAGACAGTCATGTGTACATGTGTACATATATGTGTATTGTCTTTTTTTTAATGCTAAAGACTGAACCACAGACCACTCCTATTGAGAGCACACTCAGCCGGGCAGTGGTGGCGTACGCCTTTAATCCCAGCACTTGGGAGGGAGAGGCAGGCGGATTTCTGAGTTCGAGGCCAGCCTGGTCTACAGAGTGAGTTCCAGGACAGCCAGGGCTACACAGAGAAACCCTGTCTCAAACCCCCACCCCCCAAAAAATATAAAAAGTGAGAGCACACTTGGCTACTGAGCTACACACCCAGCTATGCCATTTTCTTGTATAGTGCTAGATTGAACCCAGGGCTTTGTACAAGCCAAGAAAGGGTATACCACCAAGTTAGCACCCTTAGCCCTGTGTACATTTTTAAGTAAGTTTCATTTGAAATTATCTCAGGCCCATGAAAATGTTGTAAATACAGAACAAAGAAGAGGAACATGGTGCCTTACAGACAGGTAGTGCCAGCACTTGGGAGGCTAAGGCTGGAGGGTCACAGTGAGTTTGAGACTATCCTGGGCTACCCAGTGAGTTCAAGGTCAGTCTAGGCTACACAGTTTGTTCAAGGTCGGTAAGGGACACAGAATAAAATCTTGTCTGAACATCAACAGCAGTTAGTAGGTGGGATTTCTGTGACTTCCTTCTGTGGGGAGGGAGTGGTGAGGGAATGTGGTGGAGTGACAGCTGACAGGATAGAAGTGGTGCATACAGACACTGAAGGAGCCACCTAGAGCTCCTCTGGTGGCCTCTATCTATGCTTTTTGTAGTTGGGGTGGGGGACCTCCTTTTATAGCCCCCATCCAGCCACAAACTCACCATTGCCCTGCTTCCGTCCTCAGGTGCTGGAATTGCAAGCAGATGCCACCACACCCAACTCATTACTGTATCTATTTTCCTAGTGTACATGGTTGTAAAGTTGACAGGAAGGAAAGCACAGTGCCCCTTTATAACTTTTAATTGATTTTGAGACAGGGTCTCTTGTATCCTATGTTGTTCTAGAACTTGTATAAGTGAAGAAAGTTCAACTCTTGATCCTCCTGTCTTTTTCCAGTGTGCTGGGATTGTGGGCTACCAGAGCTTAGTGTTCTCAGTGCAGGGAGCTGGACTGAAGGCTTTGTGCAAAGCAGCCAGTCAGCTGTCAACTGAATTGTACCCCTTGCCACCCTTAGCAGTTGGTTTATGTTAGACAGGGTCTCAATCTGCAGTCCAGGTTGCCCTTAAACTCATGACAAACCTTCTGTCTCAGTCTCTAAGTGCTGGGGTTATAGACTTGAGCCATTAAACCTGGCTCTTTCATTGTATTCTTTTCTGGGGATGGTATTGATTTTTCTTTTTTTCTTTTTTTCTTTCTTTTTTTTTGGGGGGGGTGGGGAGTGGTTTCGAGACAGGGTTTCTCTGTGTAGTCCTGGCTTTGCTGGAACTCGCTCTGTAGACCAGGCTGGCCTTGAATTCAGAAATTCACCTGCCTCTGCCTCCCAAGTGCTGGGATTAAAGGTGTGTACCACCACTGCCCCTTTTCTGGGGATGGAACTACAGCCTCACATATGTTAGGTAAGTGCTTTACCTATCCCCTATTTATTCTGTTCCATGGTTGATTAAAATTACGTGATCCGGGCCTGGGATATAGCTACCTTGGTAGAGTGTTTGGTTCACTTGAAGGAATCCTGGTTTTAAACCTCAGCACCACATAAATAAGATACAGTAGTACACACCTGCCATCCAGCACTCAGGAGGATCACAAGTTCATGGCCAGACTATATATTTTGTAAAGAAAAAGTTACATCTCTCATGGTGGTGGAACTCCTCTAATCCCCAGCACTTGACAGGCAGAGGCAGGCAGATCTCTGAGTTTGAAGCCAGCCTGGCCTACAGAGTGAGTTCTAGTACAAGGATAACCCAGAGAAACTTTGTCTTGAAGAATCAAAAATAAATAAATAGATTAATTAAATTAAAAAACAAAACTATATCGCATTTCCATTTTAACATTTGGCTGGTATTTTGAATTGAAATCTGTTTGGTTATTTTTGGATTGTTTTTCATTGTTTCAGAGTGGAGAAAGTTACTTTTTCACAGACCTATAAAATACTTTGTTATAATACAAATACAATAGTATTATTGCACAGAACATGTCAAAAGCTATGAATGTACAGGGCCACATGCTTTCTTTGCCCTCAAAGATCCCAGCTTGGTTAGATCTTGGTGCTGAGGCAACACCAGACTGTGAGGAGTGATTCCTTTCATCTGGCTGGAGAAGTGGTAGGTAACAGGATCCAGCAGCAGATGCTAAGTGCCAGCAACGAGGTACAGTGTGAAGTCATTGTGCCAGCGGTAGATGGCATGTGATCCCTGTCAGAAGGGGCCATCTGGATCCTTCCCACATGCTGTGTGAGCTGGGATTGCATGGACGTGAAGACTGGCCTGAGCCAGGGAAGGATGGCAGGCAGAGGCACAGAAGAAGCAGAGGTGTGAGCTGTGAGCACATGAATTATTAGTCACTGGGGCCAAGTGGCATTGGAGGCCAGAACTGAGGCTTTGTTGTTCAGTAAGGATTTTGGAAACAAGGTGCTGAGGGCCCAGAATTAGACCAGTCTTGAGTATCATGAGTGTCATCTACCTGAGGTTTTGAGATATTGACAGTGGACATACAAAAAGAGATTAAAGTAGGTCTAGCATTTTTTTTAAAAAAATTTTTTTAATGTGTGCGAGTATTGTGTCTGTATCTGTGTGTGCACCAGGTTCATGCCTGGGATCCTTAGAGGGCAGAAGAGAGCTTCAGAACTCCTGGGATATAGGAGTTATAGACTGTTGTAAGTGACCACATGGGTGCTGAGAATTGTACCCAGGACTCTGGAAAAAAGCAGCCAGTGCTCTTAACTTGTGAGAGGTTTGCTCTGGCTCCCAAAATAGACAGTAAACGGGCTAGGGATGGGGTGCTGTTCAGTCATGCATGAAACTTGGGGTTCAACCCCCTAGCACTATAGCAGCAAAACAATAAAAATGCCAACCTTTTTTAAAAGCTTTTTTGATGTATGAGATAGTGTGTGTGTGTGTGTGTGTGTGTGTGTGTGTGTGTGTGTGTATGTACTATAAAGGAAGAGTATAAAACACTGCCCATGTATGTATGATTTATAGCAGTACTAGCCTGCAAAGAGCTGAATGCTGCCAACACCCAGGAAGCCCTAGCTCTCTCCCCAGAGGACGCAGAGGAAAACACAAACCTAGCCAAACCCTTGTGTGCTCTGCATGCAGAAAGAAGATGAGATGGCTCTGGTTCTTGATGAATACGCCTACACATAGGCCTGATTTCTATGTTACATTATTTCTAAGGGAAATAAGGCTGCAGATCCACTCTGCATTCTCTGTTACAATGATTTACTCCTAACACAGAGGCTTTGAACATTCTTATTTTCTCATAGTCAATGTCAGTGTCTCAGCCAAAGATTGGCTGGGTTCCCATCTGAAAACTTTCTGAAGAGGACCTCAATTTTTAGCTGCTGGAAGGTAATGACTGAAAGCCTCAGTGTTTTGCTTGTACTTCTGGGTCATCTGTGCATTGGCCTCAGGGAAGTCACCCAGAACCTGTCTTGTGTTGTTGTTAAACCAACAGATACTGTCTTCTAGAACTTAAAGCCTCACAAACAGGCCAACTTTGTTAGAGATAACTCACAGAGGTTGTTCAAACTTGAGGAATTACACAAGCGGTGAACACTTAGGTTTAGTGGGAGCCCACATACCGGGATGCCAGGAGTTGAAGATTTATAATGTTTGGATCACCCAAGTTTACTCTTGCACACACTCTGACTTCTTAGCACTGCTATCTTTGACTGAAAAGAGCTTTTGGGTTGTCTGACTAGGGGCTTTGTCCTAGAGACATGTGGCAGGTTCGTTTCCCTAGGGAGTTTTCTTGCCCACCTGAGCCTGTGTGATCCTGGCACTGCCATCCCTCAGAGGCACTGAGGTGCCAGGCTTGCTTGTCTTGGCAACAAGCTATCCCATCTTCTGCTCAAATACAAAAAAAGAATCAGGGATTTTGATTTGGAGGCAGTTCGTCTTTCTTTCTCCCTCCCCCTTCCTTCCTTCCTTCCTTCCTTCCTTCCTTCCTTCCTTCCTTCCTTTCTTTCTTTCTTTCTTTCTCTCTCTCTCTCTCTCCCCCCCACTTTCTGTTTTGTTTTTTTGTTTTTGTTGCTTTGTTTGTTTTACTTTTTTTCTTTTTTCCTTAGCTGACTTCGTTGTCTTTTCGGAAGTTTGCTGGAGTGGTAGACTGTCAGGTCCTGTGTGTCCTGATTTTAGTAGAGAGTCAGACCACACTTCTTTATTCATAAATAAGGAGATAAATGACTAGGCCACTGGTAGTAAGTCTATAAAGATGAAATTGAGTTGGCTCAGGAAACCATCAAGTGTAGAATGGTTGGTTAAACTTGGCCTGAAGCTTCCCTTAGCTACTGGGCTACTCTTTCATTGACTTGGGTAAAGACCTAAGACTATCTAGCCAGGTGGTGTTGGTACCTCTTTAATCCTCAGAGGGCAGAGCCAGGTGGGTCCATGAGTTTGAGGCTAGCTTAGACTACAGATTGTAGGACAGCCAGGTCTATACAGAGAAACCATGTCTAAAAAACCAGTACTATATATAGGTTTGCACAGTAAGAATTACAAAGTCCTTGTTGGGCATTTTGGTGCAGGTTCTGTTCCCAGCATTTACAGGGTAGAGGCAGGAAATATGAAGTTTATAGGTAGCCTACATAGTAAGAACTTATCTCAAAGAAACAAAATTGCTCAAAAATTTTACTAAGGTTTTAGGCCAAAATAATTAGGTAGGGTTTATTAGGGATAATTGCAATTTACCATATAGTTTTGTGCTGGCTACTTTTATATCAACTTGACACAAGCTAGAACCTGAAAGGCAGGAACTTCAACTGAAAAAAAATCTTCATAATATTGGGCTGTACGCAAAGCCTGTAGGGCATTTCTCCCCACACCCCCGTTTTTTTTTTTTTTTTTTTGTTTTTTTGTTTGTTTGTTTGTTTGTTTCAAGATAAGTTTCTCTCTGTGTAGCTCTGGCTGTTCTGGAACTAGTTCTGTAGACCAGGCTGCCTCAAACTCAGAAATCCGCCTGCCTCTGCCTCCCAGTGCTGGGATTAAAAGCTCGTACCACCGCCACCACCCCAGACATTTTCTTGGTTAGTAATTGAAGGCAGAGAGCTCAGCCCATGGTGGGTGGGCCCACACCTAGGTTGGTGGGTTCTGTAAGAAAGCAGGCTGAGCAAGCCAGTAAGCAGCACTATGCCATGACCTCTGCATCAGTTCCTGCCTCCAGGTTCCTCCCTGTTTGAGCTCCCGTTCTGATCTCCTTTGATGGTGAACAGTGATATAGAAGCATAAGCTGAATAAACCCTTTGCTCCCCAAGTTTCTTTTTGGTTATGGTGTTTCAGAGCAGCAATAGTAACCCTAACTAAGACAAGTTTCAGAAAACTCTCTGGGGGAAATTGAGAAGCATTTTGTGACCTTTTTGCTATCTGTGTGGAGGCAGACATTACCTAAATTTCCCAGAATGTTTATCCCAGACTTTTCCCTCACTAGAGAACCCATCCTTAGAGGAGATGTCATATCCATTTTATAGCCTGCTGACCTCTTTGCTATCCATCAGAGACCACACTAGATTCTAGTCTAGCTATAGAACCCACCTCCGTGGTCACATGTACTTACTTGTAAAGGAGTTTTAAGTAGTCACACCTTAAGTTTTATTGTGCACCTGGAATTGGAATCATTGTTGCCTGGAAACCTTTCTCCAAATTGTACCATGTTTTAACTGACAGTATCTCCTGGTATTAGACTCCCAAAGTCTGATCCAGGTTGACTAAGTCAGTGTGAACTGACTTTTCATTCTCATCTCTTCTCTGGTCACTACCTGCATGGATTCTTGAAGGGTACCCTGAGTCAAATCCAGGGTTTCATGTATGCTAGGTATACATTCTACTACTGAGGTACATCCCCAGTACTAATCCATATTTAAAAAATAAAATGGGGCTGGAGAGATGGCTCAGCAGTTGAGAGTACTCACTGTTCTTGCAAGGTGCTGGATTCTATTCCTAGCATCAACATGGTGGTTCACAAACATTTGTAACTATAACTCCAGTTACAAAGGATCTGGACCTTTTCTTGCCTCTTTGGGGCATGAACATGGTACATATGAATCATAGAGTCCACACACATTTTAAAGCCAGGCATGGTGGCACATGCCTTTTCTGTACTAGGAAGGCAGAAGCAGGTATGTTTGAGGTCAGCCTGGTCTACCTAGCAAATTTTGGAACAGCTTGGACTACATCGAGATTCCCCTCCCAAAAAAACGTTTACTGTCTCAATAAAAAATGCTCCTAAAATGAAGGTAATGATTGTGTGGCTAGGAGTTCTGTGGCTTATTTTGGATTTCACGTTTTTAGAAGTATGTGGACAAAACTCAGGGTTTTACAGAGTAATCTGTCCCCTAGCCTGGACTCTCAAGAGATAATTGGAGAAATAAGTTCACATGAGGTTGACAATTAACCTGTGTACCATGTTCATGCCTGGTATGTCTTCCATGTATTCATCTACTTTGTGCACAGGTTATCTTTAACTCTTCAGCTCTTTGGAATTGATGGAATTTGTCACCTTTATAGGCAAGAAAGAACCAGATTGACTTTCGCAGCTTAGACATGTTTCTAAAGAGCTGACCTGGTGTGACTATCTAGTGAGGATGCAGGGTGCCCCTGGAGAAAGGGAATGACACACTTCTCTCTTCTTTTGCTTAATTCCAGAAAAGCTGCTCATTAGCACAAAATAATCCTGTAGAGATATACTAGCCTATATTTATTGTGCCCTTAAGTGCTAAGCAGCATTCTAAAAGGCTCTTGATGTGTAATTTATTCAGATCTCAGTAACTCAGCGATGCCATTGCCTTTATAACTTCACTCTGCACATGTGCAAACTGAGGCAAGGAAATAAGCCGGGCATCCAGAGTTTGACCATCCAGCTGTGAAGCCCACCCACCACTACATAGCCTCTTCTGCTTGCTTATGTCGCTGGCTAGTGGGTGCTAGTGTGCAGTTTCGTTTGTTTTGAGACAGGGCCTCCTGAATCCCAGATGACCGTGAACTTCAGATGTTGCTGAGGCTAACTTTGAACTTCCAGTTCTCCTAACTTAACATCCTAGTGCTAGGTTACAGGTGTGTACCACCTCAGATTATGCAGTGCTGAAGCCAAGTCAGGGCCATGTGCATGCTAAGCAAGCACTGTACCAACCAAGTCACCACATGAGCCTCTTGATTTTTATGTTTAATTCCCAGAACTTAATTGGTGGCTTACAATTGTCTGTAACTCCAGATCCAAAGTGCAAAGCACAGGCCTCAAGCTTATATGCTATATACAAACATACCTGCAAGCAAAACAGCCAGACAAACAAAATTAAATAATAAAAAACTACATAAATGAGAAGGTTTTGTGGTTCGACCTAATAGGTTCAAGAGGAGGAAATTCCAGAGAACCTGGGGTGTGCTTGTGAGGGAAGAAGTCTTTTTGATTTGTGTGTTCTTGTTTTTTGTTTTGAGTCAAGACTGGGTCTCAAGACCAGATTGGCCTCCTGTTCACGGAGAGCCACCTGTCACTGTTCCCAAGGCTGGTGCCATTTTTTTTTTTTAATACAGAATTTTAGTGCTGGATCTGTTGGCTCATCTCCGTAATCGCAGCATTCTGGAGGCTGAAGCAGGATTACATATGCTTGGCTTACGAGCCAGCCTGGGCTACATAGTGAGCTTAGACGTTTGAATTTCAAATCCTTCCACTAGTGTCCTTCTCTGGAGTCTGTATCTGAACAGCTTGGGTCCCATCTCACTTAAAATTATCTTCCCTCTTACCTGCCACTATTTTGAATCTTATTTGTCTCTGAGCATGGGCAGAAAATGTTTTGAAGGCCTTCTGATTTGGCATGTGTCCGTATTGTAGGTTTTTCTTGAAGTTCATTTCATAATAGCAGTCACCAGATCTCCAACCCAATTTTGAAATGAATATTTTGAAATGTACTGTTTAACTTAGATTGACTTTAAGATTTAAACATTTTTTTAAAAAATTTTGATGGTACTTGCAGAAATACTCATGATATTTACCAAAGAGCATGAGATCTGTTTCTAATAGAGAGCGTGTCACTGCTTTAAGGGAGTCTTAACATCCTTCAAGAATGGTCCCTTAAGGATGTTCTGTAAAGTTGGAGGGTAAAAGATAATTCCTCTTACTGGGTTGAGGGAACTGTGAATGGAGACTTTTTTGTTTTGTTTTTTTCGAGACAGGGTTTCTCTGTGTAGTCCTGGCTGTCCCGGAATTCAGTCTGTAGACCAGGCTAGCCTCGAACTCTCTAACTCAGAAATCCACCTACCTCTGCCTCCCAAGTGCTGGGATTAAAGGCGTGCGCCACCACTGCCCGGCTGAATGGAGACTTTTGATGACCAGTATTTTCCTTCTTTCCTTCCTTTGAAGAAAATATTTATATATTTTTGTATGTTTGGGTATTTTGCCTGAATGTTTATTTGTGCATCACATGAGTACAGTATCCAAGGAGTCAAAAAGAGGGTGTCAAATTCCTCCCCCCCCAACCCCGCTAAAGCTGGAGTAACTAGGTTGTGAGCCACCATGTGCACGCTGTCACTCTCCTCTTTCTAACACAGAGTCAAGGTTGTTTCCTGGAAGTTGGGTGTCGTCTCTCTCCAAACAGTGCTTTGGGAGGTAGCATCTTGTCTTGATACCTTGGGCAGCATGTGCCTGCCCTTCTGCCACTCTCCCTGGCTGTGTGCTGTGGTCCATAATAGCCAGCACAAACCCAGAGCTCCTCACGTTTGTGCTTGTTTTTTACAGTTCCAAATACTTTGAAGAAGACAGATGACTCTATGAGTGTGCCAGCTGTGGACTTGGACCACAAGTTTCGGTGCAAGGTTGTGAACTGTTTGAAATTCTTCCGCAAGGCTAAACTGCTGCACTATCATATGAAGTATTTCCACGGGATGGAGAAATCACCAGAGCCAGAGGAGGGGCCAGGGAAGACACATGTACAAACTCGGGGCTCTTCAGTACCTGACAAGGCCAGCCAGGAGAGCCTGACCAGGAAGCGGGTCTCTGCCAGCTCCCCAAGTGAGTATCTTGGTTCTGTGGAATGTCCTAGGAGGGCCCTGACATTTCTGAGATGGAAAGCTGCAGTAGGTTGGTGGTCCAGTTGAGGAAGTGGTTCTTGATAGTGCTGGGAGGAAGCAAGAAGCTCTGCACCCCCCACCCCCCCCATCCCCGTTCATGTGACATCGAGGGTTTACTGCTGAAGGCTGTGGCGTTCCTGGGATGAGTAGGAGCTCTGAAATCAACAGAAGTTCGCCCCAGAACAGATGGATGCCTCTCCACCCGTGTCCCATTGCAGTCAGGAGGACAAAAGCTCAGGAAAAAGTGAACTTAATTCTGTTCCTGGGTGCAGGTGTGAGCCCTCTAACCCTTCACTCAACCTCAGGCTGCTTTGGAAAAGCTGGAACCACAGTGTGCCTGCACAGCCACCACCAAGCCTCTTAGCAGAGAAAGATCCCCCCCTTAAAAATATTTGTTTGTTTGTTTATTTAATGTATTTGAGTATGCTGTCCCTGTCTTCAAACACATCAGAAGAGGGCATCGGATTCCATTATAGAGAGAGTTGTGAGCTACACTTGTCTTAAACAACTCCTGCCCTCCCCCCAAGGACAATGTCCCTACCAGCACACTGTCTCATACCACAGTAAACAATACTGATGGCTACAGAAAATAACACCTACCATGGTAGGCTCATTTAGTCTAAAGCCATGGTTTTCCATGGGTAAGAAAATGGCCTGGGCAAGACTGGAAATGGGTAGTAAGCACAGTAGCTTTCTCCTCCCTTCCTTGGTACTCTCACTAGGTTAAACCTGCATGGGAGCATGGGAGGCTGGTGATAGGGCTCAGTGTATAAAAGTACTCTTGCAAAGCCAATGGCAGGAGCTCAGTCCTGGGGACTCATGTAGTGGGAGAGAATGGGGTACTTCCACATGTGTGCCAGCATTTCTCTCCCATGATTCTCGATGCTGAGAATTCTTTGGTTAAGGTGTCATTAGTGTGGTTCTAGTGAAGGTTCTCCTCCCTGCATCCTCACATGGATCTCTGGCTCCTTCTTAGAAGGAGACTAATTCCATCAGGAAGTTGCCGCCCCTCATGATTTCAGATGCTTTTCAGGAGTTCCTTGTCCAGATACCATCACACTGCAGGTGGGAATGTAAAAATAAACTTTTCAGCCAGACATGGTTGTACACACCTTTATTTCCAGCTCTCTGGAGGCAGAGGACAGGTGGATCTCTGAGTTCGAGACCAGCCTGGTTTATAGGGTGAGTTCCGGGGCAACCAGGTCTACACAGAGAAACCCTGTTTGGAAGGGGAAAAAAATTTAAGGGTTGGCAGAGTACATCAGAGCATGCACAAAGCATGCACAAAGCCATGGCTAGAAAAAAAATTGCTAATCTCAGGGATGAGGGACTGAGTGGTAGCTCGTGGTTCAGGCATGTCAGTGTAACAAATGTCATTTATTCCAGTGGAGAGAGCATGGCAAACACCTGAGTTCAAGGGTGTCTAACTCTGTGACACTGTAACACATCTCTGCTGTCTACAAATCTGTTGGGCTACATTCATAGCTGTCCTGTGATGCCCATGGCTAAGACCACAGGTTGGACCACCTGCTAGATATTGCCCAGTAGTGGAAGAGTAGAGAGACTGGTGGCACTGTGTCTGTTAATTCAGCAAGGATAAATTGAAGGGAGTAGTTGGCGCTACACTACTGGGGAGAAGATAGAGTCATAGTATATCCCCCAGGTTGGGGCCAGTATTACAGAGCTCATATCCCAAGGCTTCTAGAGATAGGTTGCAGTTAGGGTCCTGCTTGGGGTTTAATAATAAAGATGAGGGGACATCTCTGTAGTTTAAAGCTATTGACCGTTTTTCCTGAGGCTGTCCCTCAGCTAGCTTCTAATTTAACCCAACCCTCCTGCCATTGCCTCCTTCCACTGCTCTAATCCTCCCTTCCATTCATCCATGGGTCTGTGTCTTCTGGACGCCTGCTCTGTAGGTCTGCTCCAGCCTCAGCTGCCAGCTCTTTATTTTACAAAAAGCCACATTCCTTTCTCATACAAAAAAGATGCTAGCACAGTGGGAGAGGGTCCAGCGATTACTTGGTTCTGAGCTTTACTGGTTCTGAGCAGATCAGCAGCTGGACAAGGCCCAGTCCTTATTGTAATGTTGCCCTTTGGCCAGACTGAGGGCTATGTGATCTCCCCCAAGGCAGCCTTTTTAACAGGATAATATCAGAGAATCCTTTTTTGGGGCAGGTAAGGAAGTGACTAACATTTACATATAGAAAGCAGGTTAATGGTCCATAGAAATGACAATACTAAATACCCACCAAGGGCAGAATGCTCAGCAATTAAGAATTGAAAATGCTGGGTCATACCTACACAGTCATTTGACACAATATGTGGGTATAGGTCATCCCAGCATTATATGTATACAAAAATGTGTATATGTATGGATGTGTGTGTATAATACACACACACACACACACTTTTTTTTCCTGACAAAGTTTCACAAAGTAGTCTAGCTGGCCTTGAATTTTATTTATTTATTTATTTATTTAAAAATTTTATCTGTCTATGTATTCGAGAGATAGAATCTCACTATATGCTGGGCGATGGTGGCGCACGCCTTTAATCCCAGCACTTGGGAGGCAGAGGCAGGCGGATTTCTGAGTTCGAGGCTAGCCTGGTCTACAGAGTGAGTTTCAGGACAGCCAGGGCTACACAGAGAAAAAAAAAAAAAAAGAATCTCACTATATAACTCTGGCTGGCTTGGAACTTGCTATGTTGACCAGGCTGGCTCTGCTTCCTGAGTATCAGCAAACTTTCCTATAAAGGGCTAGATGATAATATCAGCTTTGAGGACCCTGAGTCACTGTTGTCACTACTCAGGTTGGCAGCTGAAGCAGGAAGGTAGCTGTGGACGTAGAGTGAGTGATGGCTATACACTTCACCCAGCTCCTTCACAGTCCCGGCAGCAGCTCAGACACAAAAAGGCCTGGGGTGGTCGAGTAGTCTTGCTGGGTACTCACTTTGTATCTCCAGGGGCAGGAAGGGACTCTCCTGGGCAGGACCAGGTCCATGATTGTGTGTGTTGGACCCTAAGATCCAAACCAGGAAGATGAGCTCCTGCAGAAACACTCACGGACAGGGGATTTGATGCAAATGCAAGATGTTTATTGATCCAGTGCCCTGGGGTTCCCCTGCACGCAGGCTAGAGGAACCCCGAGTTAAAGCTAAGAGCAGCTTTTACATGGTTTTCACAGGGTCTACGAGGGTAGTCTTACATTCACCTCTAAGACAATGTTAGCCACAAAGGCTGACCTCGAACGGCTGCTCCCACACCCATTTTCTTGGCAACTCATATTTACACATTATCTTATGACAATGAGTGTTAACTAAGTGTGTCTTATCATGGCTTCTGTTTACTCAGGTTCATTGCGCTAAGGGCCTTTAATCTTATCTTGGGCCCTTTTCCTGGAATGTGTGTAAGTCTTTGGAATGTGCTTCTCCCCAGCGGGTCTCTAGAGAAGTTAATTTTGTTTTGTTTTGTTTTGTTTTGTTTTTTGAGACAGGGTTTCTCTGTGTAGCCCTGGCTGTCCTGGAACTCACTCTGTAGACCAGGCTGGCCTCGAACTCAGAAATCCACCTGCCTCTGCCTCCCAAGTGCTGGGATTAAAGGTGTGCACCACCACCGCCCGGCTGAGAAGTTAATTTTTAAGTTTAGGCTGAGACCTAAGATTCCTTCATGTGTTAGTTTTCTGCCTAGGAATACTAAAATAAAACTAAGAAAAGAATAAGATCCTAGAACTGAAGACAAAATAGTAAATAACAACTCTTGAACATGTGTTTAATTTTAGCTGCAAAAGAGAAGGAAAAGAATAAAGAGAAGAAATTCAAAGAACTTGTGAGAGTGAAGCCAAAGAAGAAAAAGAAAAAGAAAAAGAAAACCAAGCCTGGTATGGAGAACTTCCCCACTTAAAAAAGATCAGAGGCCTTTCTTGGGTCTTGTGGGCTCAGCCTAGCACGGGTCCTGGAAGAGGATGTGGGTTGAGGCTGAACACGCAGCCAACTCTTACAGAGACTTAGTTTATTTACTATCACTGCAAATACATTCTGATGTGTGTATGAGAAGGTACAGTGCACGCGTGGACATTCAAGGACAACTTTCAGGAACAAATTCTCCCACTCTGGGTTCCAGAGATTTTAACTCAGGTCACCAGACTTGTATGCCAAGTATATTTTCCCATTGAGCCATCCTGCTGGCCCCTAAGCCAAGTTTGAGGAAGTTTGGCCTTTATAAATGCCTCCCCACTGTACCATTGGCCAGTGTGTCCTGTCACAGGGAAGGACTTGGATATGCACAGGAATAGTGTGTTGCTTAAGTAACTTTTCCCTCTGATGTTTTTGAGACATGGTCTTTCTTACTCTGTATCTCACACTGCTCCCAGCCTCTCAGTCCTAGAACTTCCGCCTCCTGAAGCATTGAGGTCATGTGCATGTATGCTCCTTGAGGTTTACTTGCATAACTGTTAAATACTCAACTCTCAAGAAAACTTTCAGTTGTTAACTGTTAAATGATCTCAAGAAAACCTTCAGTTGTTGAAAGGTGTTAAAACAACACTTTTAAGAAAATCTCTGCTGCAACCTTGGGAGCTAAAGAGATGCCTATGTTTTATACTCCATGACCCTTCTGGCTTATAAATCCATTTTATCAGAAAAAAGGGGTGGGTGGGGAGGAAATGTTCTTAAAGGTAACTGCCCTTCACCCCTCTCTGTGGTGTGCTGCACCTAGACCTTTGAGCTCTTTGAACTCAAAAGCTATTATTGGATGGGGTTGCTTCTGGGATGCCTGATGGTGCCTGGGATGCTCATTTGTGCCTGATGCTGTTCTTGTAGAATGTCCCTGCAGTGAGGACATCAGTGACACCTCACAGGAACCTTCTCCACCCAAAACTTTTGCTGTCACCAGATGTGGTTCCTCACACAAGCCTGGGGTCCACATGAGCCCACAGCTCCATGGTTCAGATCATGGGAACCACAAAGGGAAATTGAAAGCGTGTGGTAAGAGAACTCACTGTCACATGGTGGGCTGTTAGAAAGTGTGTGCTATGTGACCGCGGGTGTGGTGTAGAGTAAGTACTCAGTGATTGCAAGTAGTCAGTGAGAAGATCTAGCCTTATCTCTGAAGGTGGCTGAGGACAGAAATGGCTACTAACCAGACAGGTTCTGGTGGGCTGGGGAGAAACCTAGGGGAACATTTTAGAGTCCTCTGGGCAATGGTATATGTGAGTCACAAGAAGTGACTCTTCTGACAATGAGCTCAGTGATGCTGGGAGCCAGCCCCTTAGTGTTTCCTCAGGGAAATGGGAACAGTAGTTCAGCCCTAGTCAGGCAGCATGCGTCATTTGAGCTGTTCTAATAAGAATAGAGCTGAAAACTGAGTCCTGTTTTCAGGCCTGTGGAAGTCCCTGGAGGAAAGGGGCTGAAACAATGTGGGGTACACAATGTTATCTGTGAGTTTAGAGCACTGACTGTTGGCTTCCCTTTCCTTCCAGAGGAGGATAATTTGAGCGAGTCCTCTTCAGAGAGCTTTCTTTGGAGTGATGAAGAGTATGGTCAAGATGTTGATGTCACCACCAACCCAGATGAGGAGCTTGAAGGCGATGACCGCTATGATTTTGAGGTGGTCCGCTGCATCTGTGAAGTCCAGGAGGAAAATGACTTCATGATTCAGGCAAGTAGAGTTTCCAGAACACAGATTAGAGGAAGACAGACTGATCCTTGGAGAGAATGTGAGGTCACAGCGAGTGAGTCCTGTGAGCAGCCCTGTGTGTGCAGTACTAACAACATTAGACTGAGCTTGGTTTTGGGTTCAGATTTCTGGGAATTCTAGGCTGCTGTAAATACATATTAATAAAGGAGGAAAATCATTGCTGCCAAAGGGGAAGGTCTAGCCTGTCTCACAGGAAGGAGTTGAGCAACCGGGACTCAGACTGTGGAGCAGCAATGCCATCTTCTTTATGGACTCATCTTCTCTGCTAGCCTGAGAGAAGAAATGGAGTCAGGTTTTATATATATGTGTGTGTGTGTGTGTGTGTGTGTGTGTGTGTGTGTGTGTGTGTGTACACGCACGCACGCATGCTTGAGCATGCATATGTGCGGGCAGCAGGTGTTCCTGATAAAAGGATTGGCAGCCCACTGTGCATCTCTACATAGGCTGTATCAGGAAGAACCGGTGTTGTTTTGCGTTTTGCTTTCCTGTTTTATATACGTGACATCAAAATTTGAAGTTGACTTGATTTAATGTACATAGTTGCATTCATGTCTTTTGTCCTTTTTGTTGATGTGTTAGTTTGTTTGTTTAGAGCAGAGTCTCTGTCTTTGTTACTTTTCTGTTACTGTGATAAAAATATCACAAAAAGCAACTTAAAAAAAAAGAAAAAAGTTTTTTTTTTTAAGAAAAAAGTTTTTATGGCCCACAGTTCTAGATGGGTACATAGAACACAGAACAGCATGGTGGCAGGAGCATGAAGCCAGCTCCTCATACTGTCTCAGTGTCAGAAAGATGAGTGGAACTCATTCATACCTGCATGCTGCACTTGGCTTACTTTCTCTGACAAAGTTTAGCTAGTACCCCCTGCCTAGGAAATGGTGCCACCTACAGTGGAACGGTCTTCCACTCACCCTATTCAGAATAATCCTAAATAAACAGACGATAAACTAACCAGATCTAGACAATCCTTAATGAGACTCTCCACAGTCTCATTTGGCCCCATTTGTTGTCAAACCTGCTGTATTTTCTGCTTTTGTTTCCTAAATGCTAAGATTACAGTCACATGCTACCATGCTGTCTCTGCTTCCTAGGTGTAGACCTTTGTGGTTTCTTCTAGCACTTCAGAAGTTTTGTTTTTTAAGCACCTTACGAATGTTTATTTTGGAGTTGAATGAGGGCTGTGGCTTCCATTTACTGGCAGTGTGCTCCTGTTTTGAAATGTTGCTTGATTTACTGCCTTTCTCTGTACATTGGGGTCTCTTTCTGGAGTCTCTCTTTTTCAGTGAGGCAGAGACAAAAGAACACAGCAATTCTATGAGATTGTGCCTTTGTGATATTCAAAAATCCCTGGCAGGGCTAGTCCCCTCCCTCTCATCTTTTTACTTTGCATATATTTTCTGACTACTAATTTTAGAGTTCTTAGTTTCAGAGCTACCAACTTCCTTATTTGTTGGGCCACAATATTTTATAAGCCCAGGTAAAGTTGTTGTCTTCAGAGTAGTGACTTCCTTTCTGCTGGTCCTCTGGCAGCACTCCCAATACAAGGGAAGGCAGTTGAGTGTATGCTTTGCAGGAATCTTTGCACTTGGCTAAATTCATGCTGTCTCATGTGTGCCGTTGATCACCTATGTAACCTTCTGCAAGTTTTAAGAGTAAGTGCAAAGAGCTAGCACATGATTTCTCTAGGAGGCCAAAGGGACTTAGCTAGTCTGTTAATAATAGAAACTCAATATGAAGCTTTGTGCTGAGTTCATAGTGGGAGGATGTGCATATGATCCATGGATTTCTAACAGACAGCCCATGGTGTGGGCAGGAGCAGTGTCCCATCTGCACTTGGGGAAACTGAGGCCTAGGGTTGAAACCTGGAACTGTGCAAAGTTAACATAGATAATTTATTCTAAGAGTATGAACAGGTTTTATTAAGCCCAGAAAGTGACCAGGAAGTTGAAACTGAGAGTCAGGAGTGGTAGCAGTCAGCCTGAAGTCAGTACTATTCAATTGATCTACATGTTTGCTTTGTTTTGTTTTTTAAAGGTTTATTTTTATTTTTAATTTGGGTGTGTATTGTATATGTATAGAGAGTGTATGTGCTTGAGAGCAGGTACCTCAGAGGTCAGAGAGAAGTTCTCTCAGCGTTCTTTATTCCATTTATGGCCCAGACTTCGGTTTCTTTAAGCTGTCATTCCTATGTTGCAAATGCTGAGCTTCCGCCAGAACAGGATTCACTGTTTATTTATTTGTTTGTTTGTTTGTTTGTTTGAGACAGGGTTTCTCTGTGTAGCCCTGGCTGTCCTGGAACTCACTCTGTAGACCAGGCTGGCCTCGAACTCAGAAATCTGCCTACCTCTGCCTCCCAAGTGCTGGGACTTAAGGTGTGCGCCACCACTACCTGGCCTTGTTTGTTTTAAGAATTATTCTATGTATGTTAGTACACTGTAGCTGTCTTCAGACACACCAGAAGAGGGCATCAGATCCCATTAGAGATGGCTGTGAGCCACCATGTGGTTGCTGGGAATTGAACTCAGGACCTCTGGAAGAGCAGTCAGTGGTCTTAACCACTAAGCCATCTCATCAGCCCTGTGTTGTTTTTGTAACAGGTTCTAAAGTATCCCATGTGGGCTTTGGCCTCACTGTGTAACTATGTCTGGCTAAGCCTATCTTCATGTCTCTACCTCTCAAGTGCTGGGATTACAGACATATTCCACCACACCTCACAATCTAAATTTTCTTTGTGTCCTGTAGTCTCTCCCAGAGATGATAGCCTCATGGGCACTTCTGAAATGGCTCTTGGGACTAAAGAACTAAGGACTCTAAATTTAATTTGTTCACTATGCATAAACCTCCATGTGGTCAGTGGTGGCCTAGCTGGGTCACTGTGTGACTACAGTTTTGTTGGGTAGAGATCAGAAAGGAGTGCTCCCCCATTTCCTCTCAGCCACACTCCAGGTAAGTGGGCCCTGCTTTGGCTGCCTCCTGCATTCTGACTTCTGTTGCTTCTTTAATTCTCACAGTGTGAAGAGTGCCAGTGCTGGCAGCATGGGGTCTGCATGGGATTACTGGAAGAAAATGTGCCCGAAAAATACACCTGCTATGTTTGCCAAGACCCTCCAGGTAGAGATTTCTGGAGCTGGGATGTGAGCAGCATGTAACCTCTTCCTTAGCACAGCAACGTTCTTTTGTTGTTGTTTGTTTGTTTATTTTTGGGTTTTCAAGACAGGGTTTCTCTGTGTAGCCCTGGCTGTCCTGGAACTCACTCTGTAGACCAGGCTGGCCTCAAACTCAGAAATCTGCCTGCCTCTGCCTCCCAAGTGCTGGGATTAAAGGCGTTAGCACAGCAACTTTTGAGACACTGTGTCTGATGCATCTTTGCTAGTGACTCTGCTCACCTTTGTTCCAAGCCCCCATGGTGGGCAGTCCTTCTGAACAGTAAGAGATGTGTATGAAGATGCTTACCTAGCAGAAGGCTTGATCTTGAAATGTAGTGGGAAACACACAGGATGTTGTTAACCAGAAGCAGAGAGTTCTGTAGGTCTGATGAAAACTATCCACAGTGTTGAATGCTCCATGAATTATCCTGCTGAGCTTTTGTTCTAGTTTCTATAGTAAGACACTTTTTTCCTTGAGAGCTCTGAGGATGGGCATGTGGCTCTGTTGGTGGCATTTCACATCTGCCCTCCATTGCATCACTGCCCCTGGAGGGGAAGAGCCTCATATACAGTTTGTCAGCACTCTAAGCAGTGTCTTGCTCGGCTCCTTAGCAGGGTTGTTGGTTCCATGATTATCGGCTTGTCTGTGGATATTGGCTGTCCCTTCTACTATGCCCAGCCTGTTTCACAGTTTTTATAGTGACTGAAGAGTGAGTGAGTCAGGTTGGAAGGTACTGTCTCCTGAGCTTTTGGAACAGGACGTGCTGCCGAGTTCCTGAGCTTAGTTTTCTGTCTTTTCTAAGGAAGCTTGTCATGAGCAGGGCTTAGGAGTTATCCAGGTTATCTGTAATGTAACAGATGGGAAGCAGGGGTCCAGAGAAGGGAAGGACCACTGTCATGTGTCCAGTTAGGGTCAGGTAGTACTATTGGAAAGGGGTTTGGAGCCTTCTATTCACTGAGTCCATTTGAGATACTTTGCCAGGCTCTGAGACTGCAGCTACCAATAAGATGGCTCCTTTTCTTCTGGCTTTTAATGAGACTGGGGACAGAAAACAGAAGTTGGAACAAATTAAATAAACACAAGACAGGTATACAGGTGAAGCTAGGAGAGAAATCCATAAGGGGGTAACCAGGGACCCTGAAAAGGCTTTTTGATGCTGTCTGATGGCCAAAAGGCTTTCCTGAGGAGATGAGGAGCACTGGAGGAAAGAGGTCAGGCCAAGAAAGAGATTGTTTTGTGTGTGTTTCTAAAACTCAGACAAGCCATGCTAAGGAGGGCGTGAGAAGACGAAAGAGAAGGATTCTGTGGCCTTGATAGATAGAGTTAGGGGTTTGGTGTTTCCTTCTGTGAACAACCGAAAGCTGTGGAAGGTTGTGAGTGGAAGAGGGAAGGGATGATGTAACTCTGAATTCAGCCATGGTGGTGAGCATGTGTATCCCAGAACTCTCCAAGCAGCAGGAGGAACGGGTTCAAAGCCAGTCTAAGCTTCATGATCAGTTTGAAGATTGTCTGAGTCATGTGAGTCCCTGTCTAGAAAAAGGAGGGGAAGGGGCAGAAAAGTGGGTAAAGGAGGGAGATAGCTGAAAGGAGGAAGACTGTGAATCAGAATCTGTACTCTAGTTCCTGTGGTGGGTGGAAGGGACCATACCTTATTCCTTCCTACCTTGTCTCCAACACATAGAGGCCAAGGAAACGTGAATGAAGTGAACACAGTAATCAGAACACAGTTCTGGAAACTTAGGGCGGGCGATAGGCCCGCTGAGGGGACAGTCTGGGTTTCCCTCAGGTGTGTTTGACTGTTGTGATGTTGTCACCTTAGGTCAGAGGCCTGGCTTCAAGTACTGGTATGACAAGGAGTGGCTGAGCCGGGGACATATGCATGGTCTGGCATTTCTGGAAGAGAACTATTCCCATCAGAATGCCAAGAAGATCGTGGCCACCCACCAGCTTCTTGGGGACGTTCAGAGAGTGATCGAAGTGCTCCACGGCCTGCAGCTCAAGATGAGCATCTTGCAGTAAGTGTGGTGCCTGCAGCTCTGGGCAGGCATTTACTTTGACTCTCAATTCAGTCAGGTTTGGGGAGAAAGTGGAAAGCCACAAAGTTTGAGACCTGTACCAAAAAAATCTGTTGCTGTGCTGAGCAGGTGGCTTAGGGGTTGAGTGTTTGCCTAGCATGTGTGGTACTGAGTTTGATTATCAGTACCTTTACCCCACCCAACTTCCCCAAAGTCAGTTATGTACTAAGTATTCCTTTGTAAAGCAATTGACTTTATTGAGGAATACTTTGCATGTAATTAAGTTCACTTATTTTAAGACCTTATTGAATTTGATAAGTGCATATATTCATGCAACTAACACTATAAACCAGGACATGGTGTGTGCATTTGATGTCTTTTTTCTCATGGTTAGTACAGGTGTGTATGTGCGTGTGCACACAGTGGCACATGGTCAGAGGTCAGAGGACAGTTTGCAGGAGGTGGTTCTGTCCTTCCACCATGTCTTAGCCTTCCCTTGAGAACTTGAATTGTAGATGTCAGCCACCATGGCATAATGTCCACGTTTACAATTTGCTTTGTGGTATCTTTGGGTGTACAGTTGTTTGTTTTACATTGAGTTTTTTTTTTTTAAGTTTTATTTTATTTTATTTGTATGAGAAATCTGTAGCTGTCTTCAGACACACCAGAAGAGGGCATTAGATCCTATTACAAATGGTTGTGAGGCACCTTGTGGTATTTGAACTCAGAACCGGGATTTGAACTCAGGACCTCTGGAAGAGCAGCCAGTGCTCTTAACCACTGAGCCATCTCACCAGCCCTGAGTTTTTTTCTACATTTACAAATGTGAGGGTTTTTAAATTGTGGTAAAATATACATAATGCCAAATACCAAATTTACCATCTGAACTCCTCTTTTTATTTTTTTATTTTTGCAACAGAATATCTTTATTTAGTACTGGCTGTCCCGAAACTAGACATGTAGACCAGACTGGCCTTGAACTCACAGAGATCCTCCTGCCTTTTGCCTTCTGAGTGCTGGGATTAAAGGTGTGCAGTACCCAGCTCTTAATTGTTTTCCTTTTGATCAGTCTGATTTTGAATTCTGTTGCTCAAGCAATGCTCTTGCTTTGGCCTCCAGCATAGTTGAGATTGCAGGATTGAACGCCATGTCTGTCTTCTATCTTAGCCATTTTTCTTTACATTTGTGTATTGTGACAGTCATTACACAAGCATGCAGCCAGTCTCCAGAACTCTTCATCCCACAAGACTGGTTTCTTCATGCAGGTCCCCGTCCTCTCAGTCTAGCAGCAGCATTCTGTTTTCTGTCCCTATGAATTCAACTTCTCTATATACCTCAGAGGAGAAACTATGCAATATTTATCTGTGCTTTATTTCACATGGCATAATACCTTCAAGGTTCATCTATATTGTATTAGAATTGTCTTTCTTTTTAAGGTAAAATGTATAGTATTTGCCTATCACATTTTATTTATTCTTTCATCCTAAACGCTCACGATTCATAGGCAAAGAAGCTTAAATCTGCTGTCAGAGGGACTGGCAGGTGGCTCAGCAGTTAAGAGCTCTTGTTGCTCTTCCAGAGGGTCTATTGTTCAGTTTCCACTACCAACATTGGCTAACTTACAACCATCTGTAACTCCAGCTCTAAGAGATGCAATGGATGGCCTCTGAGAGCGTCTGCATGCATGCACATGCACATTTTTAAAAAATGATTTATTTTTATTTTATGTGCATTGGTGCTTTTGCCTGTATCTATGTCTGTGTGAAGGTGCTGGATACCAGGAACTAGAATTACAGGCAGTTGTGAGCTGCCATGTGGGTTGAACCCATATTCTTTGGAAGAACAGCCAAGTGCTCTCAGCAGCTGAGCCACCCTCTGCTCCCTTTAAAATAAAAGTTTTAAAAATTCTTCTGGGTGAGCCATTGTTAACACTTACTTGTCCCTGTTGGAGCTTTGCTCATACAGAGGTTCTAGGCCTTCTAGAAATGGATTTGTGGTGGCATTTGTTTCCATATAGGCTCTGGGGACACTGGCACCCCACTGCCCTCACTGTGCTCTCCAGCCACCATTCATTGTTGTTCTTTTCTTCTCCTCTTTCGCCACCTTTCTTTCTCTTTCTTCCTTTTAGTAATAAAAAGTTGTAATAGAAGTTCTGCGTACTTAGGAAATGAAAGGTGGGCAGGTGAGAATTGAAAGGTGAAGTGAGTCACTTTTTAATTTACAAAAATACGAGCGCGTGTGTGTAAATTATGCTCCAGGAAGCAAGCTGGAGGCTCAGAGTGTGCACAACTCTTGCACAGGATCCATGTGTGGCTCCTAGCACCTACTTTGTACAGCTCACAACTGCCAGTAACTCCCCCAACTCCAGGCCGTCTTCTGACCTCCTCAGATTTTATATTTAACATATTTGTGTGCCATATACATACCCTGGGCACAGACATATAGTTAAAAATATAATAAATCTTTAAAGTGATGACACATTTATATAGAGAGAGTTTGGAGCTGAGGAGGTAAATAGAATGCCTGCTCAAAGCCCTGGGTTCAGTTCCTAGCATATGTATCTATATGTATATACACAGCCATACACACACACACACACACACAAACACACACACACACACACTCACCTTCCATACACTTTCTATATACTTGCTCCCACTGAGAACAGTATACTGAAATATTTTTCTCTTGTTCTTTCCCAATTTTACCACTGCTTAAGATGGAGCAGGTGAGTGTAGTGACCCTCCGTGGGGTTAGAATTCCAGGAGCAGTGGTTCCAGGGGACTGTGACATCCTTCAAAGTGTTTTGTGCAGACACTCATATGTCTTCCTGCATTAGATACAGAGAGGAGGCTGTCTCGTGTGATGGCTGTCTCTGTCCTTTACTGACCCTGGCTACTTTTTTCTTTGGAATGGTTAAAATAGAAGACTGTATTTTTTTTTTTAAAGAAATGTTATGATTAATGAGCATACATACTTACCTACTCCAGTACCACTGCATTTTGGTAGTTATCAGTGCTGTTGCATATCAGGGTTCTCTTGGCAGTTGATTGAGTTTAGATTGTTAGTAAACCACATTTGTTCTTACTGCATTTTATTTATTTATGAGTGCGTGTGCCACGCCATGTGTATGCAGGTTAGAAGAACATCTTTTGGTAATTGGTTCTCTTGTACTATGTGGTTCTGGGTATCAGACTCAGGTTGTCAGGCTTGGCATCAGGCATCTTTCAAGTCAGAGCTGGTAGCTGACAGATGATGGCACTAGTTTCTAAAAGAAGCCAGAAGGAGCCTGAGCTCACTGGCTGCTGCTCAGCAACCAAGTCTAGTTGCGTCCACTGTGCCTGCAGTGGGAGCCCCCGAGAGAGAGGCCTCCTAAGAGACTGAGGGCTTAGCCTCAGTATGGTAAGTGGGTAGAGGCCTCTGTCTCTTACTGGAGAGTGTTGATGAGAGGAGCTTTGCAATGGTGCCAGCTACCTTCATTCAACACTGTTGTTTCTTGCCATTCCCACAGGAGCAGAGAGCATCCTGATCTGCAGCTATGGTGCCAGCCCTGGAAACAGCACTCAGGGGAGGGGAGAGCACATTCCAGACACATCCACATCACAGACTCCAGGAATGAGGAGTCCCCAAGCTATAGAACTTTGAATGGGGCGGTGGAAAAGCCATCGCCCCTGCCCCGGTCTGTGGAGGAGTCTTATATCACCAGTGAGCATTGCTACCAGAAACCCCGCGCCTATTACCCTGCTGTGGAGCAGAAGCTGGTTGTGGAGACTAGAGGCTCCGCCCTAGATGCTGCAGTCAGCCCCCTCTGTGAGAACGGTGACGACCCCCTCTCCCCACGCCTAGGCTGGCCCATCGACCAAGACAGGAACAGAGTGGACATCGATCCCAAACCTAGCTCCCCAAAGGTAGGTGGCTTGCCTGTACTTACTTACCCCTTACTTCATGGCTGAGTGCTGGGGAGTCCTCCTTCTGGGCCAACCTTCCTGTGCAAGACGCTTCTTAATAGAAATACTAAATTTGCTCATCAAAGGGCTTTTGGCTTTTGTTTGTTTATTTGTTTATTTCCCCTGTTAAGATGTGTACAAGGTTAAGGGACCTACTTTAGTCAAAGGTCATCAGTTCCAGGGAATTCCACAAAATGGCACAATGGGAGGGGAGGGTCAGGAACAGAGAGAGGAGAAGCCTGGACATCGATTCAAACTTGAAATAACTAAGGGAAATTTGTTTTTTCTTTCATATCATTTGCATTTTAATTGCACCTAGGTGCTAAGTTATTAGCATGAACTTAGTCAAGTGTGTTGTTAGACATAATGGTTTTAAGAAGAGGGGTTAATTTCATTCAAGTCTTTGCTACTCTGAGCATTTTCCCCAGGAGCCAGCCTTTTGTTTGTTGTTCAGCTTTTGTCATTATTAAGTCACTCTGTTCTGAACGCCAGGTAGTCATGCCAGTCTGCATCTGTGCCTGCCTTCTGTGCAAGAGGCCTTGTGTGGTTTCCAGTCTTTGCCCCTTCCCTACTTTCCTAGACTGTAGCTTTTGGATTGGCTTCAGCAGCTTAAGGGCACTGCTGTGTATTGCCAAGAGGGAGTGTCCCAACTCTGCTTCCGGGGTGGCCTGCACCCTCAGTCTCTGTCCTTGCCAGTATCTGTGGAAGTCTGCTTAGACTGTGAGCATAACCTTTCTGCAGTAGATGAGTTCAAGTCTAGGTTCAGTCACTTTGGCTCTGGCCTTCCTCCTCAGATCCGTGCAAGCTTTCAGGACCCTAAATATATGTTATCATGAATTGTTATCATCCCAAATAAATGAATAAAAGTTTGAGATCCCAAACTGTACATAGTAAAAGGCTAGCAGTCCTGTGGAAACACAGTACTCAATGTCGAAGTTCCTATTCTCATCATGGCAAACCCCTGGTAGGCCAGTATACCAGCACCATAGTTCCATCTTAATGTTACTTGAGAAAACTATATCCCTGTTGCCAATAAGGGAACTACCTCACCAAGGCCACATGTTCACCAAGAGACAGCCAGGACTCACTAACTATGCCTATAATAACCTAACCTCACTAGCCCTGCTCTAGGCAGTCCTGAGCGAGCCAGAGGAAGCATCTGAGCCTCTGAGTGCTGTCCTGAGGCTGGAGCCTTGGTGCATTAAAGCACTGTGAGTGGCAGTGGGAGGAGGGGAGCAGCAGCTGCTTTTTCAGAGGGTTCTAATGCTGGCTAGTTGGAGAAAAGCTGGCTGTCTCTGCTTAGTGATTTAAACATTATTGCATGCCCAGGTGAGGGAATACATTTCCAAGAAGGTCTTGCCTGAAGAAACCCCTGCACGGAAGCTGCTGGACAGAGGTGGAGAAGGGCTGGTGAGCTCTCAGCACCAGTGGCAGTTTAACCTGCTGACACATGTGGAGTCTCTTCAGGATGAAGTAACGCATCGGATGGACTCCATTGAGAAGGAGCTGGACGGTAAGGTTCCTTTCTTGAAATTAGTCTTGAGCTTCCCCTCTGAAGCCTTCTGAAGTTCACAGCCTGGCTGTCTTTTTGCCTCTTCAGCCCCATCTTGCCTAGTTCTCCCCTCAGTGAGGACAAACATAACTTTTAAAATTTATTAGCCACTTACGAAGTCTGGTGCTATCAGGGGTCTTGCTGTACTTGTCCAGTTCCTTCTGCAGTGCTAACTGTGCAGGTCTAAGAATAGCTTAGTGGCCAAGTGCAAGCTTAGCTTGAGTGAGCTCTGAGCGCCACCTCAGCACCACACCAGTAAAGTACAGCATCTTGACAGGCGGCTGGTTGGAAATAATCTGAGCACATTTTTATTAAGTTCTGAGGGGAACTAAGCTGTTTTGGAGAGGAGGGGTTGAAGCAAAGGCTCAGAAATTAAGAGTACTGTGGTCGGCGGGGCAGTGGTGGCGCACGCCTTTAATCCCAGCACTTGGGAGGCAGAGGCAGGCGGATTTCTGAGTTCGAGGCCAGCCTGGTCTACAGAGTGAGTTCCAGGACAGCCAGGGCTACACAGAGAAACCCTGTCTTGAGAGTACTGTGGTCTAGAGGACCTGGATTCAATTCCCAACACCCACATGGTAGCTCACACTGTCTATAACTCCAGTTCCAGGGGAGTTGGCACTCTCACACAGGCAAATATACAGGCAAAACATTGTACAGAAAATAAAAATAAATAAATCTTAAAAAATATTTTCTTCATTGTGCATGTAATGTGCATATATATGTGCATGTTGGTGTGTGGACACAGCTTTGTGACACAGTGGGTGTGGCAGTCAGTGTCAGCCCTTGTTCTCCTGTTTTGAGCCAGGGTGTCTTGTCCACCACTTTATAAGCTAGCCTAGGTGGCCTGCAAGCTCCTGGGATCTCTCCTGTCTTTCCTGTTTCTGCCTCTCATCTCTTTGTAGGTTCTTTTGGATTACCAATTTGTGCTGCCGCATCTGGCTTTATGTAGATTCTGGTTATCCAATCTGTGGTCCTTAAGATCTCACTGTGTAGTCCCTGCTGGTCTGGAACTTACTATGTAGATCCAGCTGCCTGTAGAGTGCTGAAGTTAAAGGCTTATACCACCATGCCCCAGCCTTTTTTTAAAAAATGTGAATTCTGGGGGTCAGAGTCAGGTTCACATAAGGCAGATTCACTGGCCGAGTTCACTGGCTGAGGTATTTCTTCTAATTTTGGGTTTTAAATTTAAAAAACAATCTTTCATGATTGTTTCTTATTATTCTTGATTATTTGCTTAATTGTAAAGGTGGAGTCTAGGCCTAGAGAGATGCTCAGTGAGTAAAAGCTTCTACCTTTAAGCCCAACTGTCCTGACCCCTGAGATCCACCTGGTGAAAGGAGAGAGTCCTACAGATTGTCCCCTGATCTCCATACAGGCACACAAAATAAATAAAATGTAATTTAAAATGTTTTAATGGACCAAATTTGTAAATCTACGTTTGAGGGTTTTGTGAATTACAGTCAAGCTCTGAAGCCTAATAATAAAGCTCACACGCACACTTACTCCAAGAAAAGTACCTTGTTATAGAAGCTTCAGTCTTGTGGCCTAGCTAACGCCCCTTGGTGGTTGGGACCATCCTGAGGCAGAGACCATGCCAAGCTTGTGTTTCTCTTGCCTATAATCCTAGCACTCAAGAGACCGAGGCAGCACTGAGTTCAGAGCCAGCCTGAGCAACATACAAAGATCCTGTTCAAAGAAAGATAAATTGATGCTTTTTCTGTTGGAGACGGGCAATACTAATGCGAATACTGAAGTAACAGTAAATGGAGTTGCCCTTTTAGCAGCTGAAGTGAGGGACACACCCACTGACATAGCTTGTATGAGGCCCCATGGCTTTTATTTTATTATGTATGTGACTGCTCTATCTGCATGTACCAGAAGAGGGCACTAGGTCCCATTTACAGATGGCTGTGAGCCACCACGTGGTTGCTGGGGAACTCAGTACCTCGAAGAGCAGACAATGATCTTAACCACCCAGCCGGCTCTCCTGTCCAACTGAGGTTCCTTCTTGACCTCTGAGGAATGTTCTGGGATTGCCCAAAGAGTTCTTCCTCAGGAGAGAAGTCTGAGCCTTTACAGATCTTACCTCCATGTAGCTTGGGCTCTCTGATTGGCCAGTGGTTGAGGTGGTAAGCCAGGCTCTCTCTGGCTTCCCAGAGAACCTTCCATGTGTCCCACTGGTTTGGAGCCCACCTACCCCCATGGCTTGAAGTGGTGCCAAGAAAACTTAAAAATGAAGTGTGAAGGATGAGGTTTAAAGCTTTTATTTAGGAGGGAGATTACTTTTGAGACAGGGTCTGTGTGGGGAAGGCTAGTCCTGCACTCAAGAGACCCCACCTGATTGCTGGAATAAAGCTAGTGTAGGCTTACACTAACTTCTTTTTTTTTTTTTAAGATTTATTTATTTATTTTATGTATGTGAGTACGCTATGGTGTGCTGTCTTCAGACACACCAGAAGTGGGCGTCGGATTCCATTACAAATGGTTATGAGCCATGGTGGGAATTGAACTCAGGACCTCTGGAAGAGCAATCAGTGCTCTTAACCCCTGAGCCATCTCTCCAGCCCTTTTTAGCCCTTTTTTTTTTTTTTTTTGGTTTTGGTTTTGGTTTTTCAAGACAGAGTTTCTCTGTGTAGCCCTGGCTGTCTTGGAACTTACTCTGTAGACCAAGCTGGCCTCGAACTCAGAAATCCACCTGCCTCTGCCTCCCAAGTGCTGGGATTAAAGGCATGCGCCACCACCACCCGGCTACACTAACTTCTTAAAGGAAGAAAATAAGTATACTTCATGCTGCTGATAATTGTGTATCAGGAGTCAATATGCAGCAAATCAGAATGATTAAAAAAAAAAAAAAGCAGAAACGCAGACCTTCTCAAAAGTCCATATAGATTTTCTAGCAGCCCAACTTTGCCCTATTTACAACATGGAAAAGTTTTTTCTTCAGAGCCTTCTAGACTTTGTTGTGGCAGAATAGCAGTTAGCATTGTGTGGCTAGTTAACACAGTTAAAGCAACTGCGATTCAAATGAGTTCCTTAGTTGCACTGGCCCCTCAGAGCACAACAGCCTTCATCTGATCTGCCTGGCTATTGCATTGGAGAGAACAGACATAGATCATTCTGTCACTAACTAGGACTTCTTCAAGACTGCACTGTCATGAAGAATTTATATTATCATTGTAACCAAATACCTGACAAAAACAACTTGAGGAGAAATTTGCTTAAGTAGTTTATAATCTCAGAGTCCAGTCCATAGTTGCTTGGCCTTGTCATGGTGGTGGGAGCACATGGGGAGGCACCTATCTGTATCATGGCAGTCAGGGAGAAAAGAGGAAGGGATCTGGGGCAAAGGCAGAACCTTAGTGACTGCTCAGATAGCATCACCAGCTGGATAGCATCAGATAGCATCAGATAGCATCACCAGCTGGAGACCAAGTACTCAACAGAAGCCTATGGTGGATAGTTCACACTGCAAACCTTAGCATTAGGGTTTTGGGCCCTGGAGCAGTGTTTTGTGGGTGCTAGTATTGAGACAGCCTGGGTTGAAATGTCTGCGTTGAGGTTGTGGTAAGTCAGGTTTGAGCACTCACTGGATCCTTTCTCTTCCACCTGCAGTGCTGGAGAGCTGGCTGGACTACACTGGGGAGCTGGAGCCCCCAGAGCCGCTGGCCAGGCTTCCACAGCTCAAGCATTGCATCAAGCAGCTGCTGACTGACCTGGGCAAGGTGCAGCAGATCGCCCTCTGCTGCTCTACATGAAATTGGGCACCCAAGACATTTGGAGCACAATCCTGGCACGCTTGCCAGGGGAGCTTCGCGTATTTAAGTAAATAAACTTAGCATGCTGAATGCACGTGACACTGACTGACTTCAGGGATTTGGCCAGGAGTGTGATGGACATTGGGACAAAAAGACCATTTTGGCTGCTGGAGGACAGGGCACTCTTGATCTGGAAGCCGACTGCAAAGGCAGCACATAGTCTTAGAGTCCCCTTCTGTGCACATCGTTGAACGAAGCAACTCTTTGCACATCTTCAATTGGAATCGTGCCACTGATGATAAACAAAATGAGAGCCAAAAAAAAAAAAAAATCTAGTAGGAAACAGTTGTCAATTCAATTTGCAGTTTATTTAATTGACTTTTGAGTCAGGTAGAGGCATGTGCCAACCCCTCTGGTTTCTCTGCCTGGTGTGGCATGTGGGCAGCAGGCCGCTTTCATCCCTCAGCTTCCCTGGAGTGTTGGGACTTCGCTGTGCAGTTTTCGAAGGCTGGGGGACTGAATGTTCTGCTTCCTCAAGACTTCATTTTCTCACCTCGTCTCTTGCATGGTCTCGTGGTACCAGGGACAAGGTTTTCTGTTTTAACTCCAGAGTCAGCTGGGCTGTGGCGTTGGCAGCCAAGCGAAGATGCTGAAGGAGGAGCTAGAATCTTGATGTAATGAGACTCTCCGAGGAATTCCAGAAGGAAGCAGTCAGGGTCTGGAACCCAAAGGACAGCATTTTCTACCTACTTATTAATTTCAACAGCTTCCCAGTTCTATTTACAGTTATAGAAAAAAAAGGTTTCCCAGATTTTTTGAACTCTTTTACTGTAAATATTTGTTACAATGAACATGGGAATTACCTTGTTTTGTGTCATCATCAGCAAACTTGCAATTTTGTGTGTCACTTCCCTCCTCCTTGGAGGCTAGTGTAGCAGTTGCCGCTACACTGTAACACTTTAAATTTCCCCGACTGTATTACTTTGTGAGATGAAGGTAATTATGCTGCTTACTGTCCAGGTACAACCTCTTCTTCCCTTCAGAGAGAGATTTGTGTTGTTTCGCAGGTTCTGGTTCCACATGTCATTGCTATGTTGTTTGGTTGGTTTTATCTTATTAGGCAAAATGTAAAAGGTTCTGTGCTGTGAGGACTTCATTTTCACCAGTTTTGGCATCTAAGGATAAACTTTGTTTGATTTATCCATCAACACCCACAGGTTCATTATCAGTTTTGGAATCTGTAATGTTCTAGGCTGCAGATATTTACTATGTAAACATCAAGGAGCTGATGTCAGTAGCTACCAACAGCAGCACCTCTGGCTGCCTTGGGAATGGTTAAGTTTCAGGCTTAACAGGCCATTGTGACCATAGATTCAGGCTTGTGTACAAAGAAATTTCAGAGAATGAATGCCCTGTCTAAAGATCTGTTCACCATCTGATATAAAATGAGCTTGGGGCAAGCATGAGTTGACTTATGGAATGTGTGATATGTAATTAAGCCAACACAGCCCCTTACAAGAGGCTGCTTCCCACTGCTCAGATTGATATATTTTTTTTTTTTTTTTTGGTTTTTTGAGACAGGGTTTCTCTGTATAGTCCTGGCTGTCCTGGAACTCACTCTGTAGACCAGGCTGGCCTCGAACTCAGAAATCCGCCTGCCTCTGCCTCCCGAGTGTTGGGATTAAAGGCGTGCGCCACCACCGCCCGGCCGGATTGATGTTTTCTAGTGGGAAGAAGTGCTCCAGGAGTATACATGCCATCAGGGTTCTGGATAATTTATCACAGTTACATTTTGAGACTTGTATGATGATTGAAAGGGGAAGGAACAAGATAATTATCTATTGCTACAACTGTGTGAGGGATGATGATTGTTACATTAGATACTAATTTGGGGGTCATGGAAGTGGCTCAGTTGGTAGAGGTGCTTGCCGTCAAGCCTGCTGACCTGAGTTCGATCCCCAGGACTCAATAGAGAGAATTGACACCTTCAAGTTGTTCTATGACACACATACACACAAACAAATGTAATAAAGGATTTTAAATTCACGTCTTTCTTTTATGTAACTGCTCTTGAGTAGTTACATATCCCACATCTGGGGAAGCTGTAACCTTGAAGGCAGTCAATTTTGTGTCTTGTTCAAAGATGGAAGCAGAAACTGAATGATCCTAATTTTGCCATGTGGTCATTACTGGGTTTATCATTTAGGTTTTGTGAAGGACATAATCTGGTTTCATTGTGACTTTTGTTTTTAGGGAAGCAAAGTAGACTCCCCATATTCTAATAACCTCAGTTCTTCCCTAACTTAAAGCCATGTTGAGGGGCTCCACTCCCAGTTCCTGGGTCAAAGTGAATTCACCCCTAAGTTGGAGCACTGGAATCTGTTATTTGCAAACAATGTTATCATTTAGAAAGATGTGCACTACCTACGTTCTGTCTGTTAAAAAAAACTATCCACCATAGAAAGTCGCCTTGACAAAACAGTTCTGGTTTGATCAGTCATTCTTTAATATATATGCAAGGTGGATCCTGGCTGAGCCAACATTGCACTGTGGATATGTATCTGTGTTTACGCGCTATTAGACAGAAGGCCCTGTACATATGAGTGTTGCTCTCAAGCAATATTTACAAAACATGCAAACTTCTGTATCTGGAAAAATAAAAACAGGTTCTTGTTGCTATGTGTCAGTCATATTACTGAAGTATAAAAAGTTGTGGTTTTTGTTGGTTTAGTTTGGAGCCAATGTCTCATTATGTAGCCCTGACTGCCCTACAACTCTCAGAAATGCTCTGCTTCTGGTCCAAGTGCTCGTATGGAAGCCATGTGCCACCACACCCGGATGGTCTTTAGATGAAGCCTTGCAGTGCAGCCCAGGCTGGCCTTATGCAACCCAAAGTGGAGCTTTAAACCTGAAAGGGTCCTGTTTGGGTCTCTTTGCATGTGCCACCATAACCCAGCAAGAATCAAATGCTTTATGCTTTATGATGAGTTTGAGGCCAGCCTGGTCTACAGAGCAAGTTCAGAGATAGCCAGGGCTACACAGAGAAACCCTGTCTTTAAAAACAAAATGCCCATACCAGCTTCTACCCAAGTGTGGCGCATGCATTGCAGATTTACTGCATTTTTGGTTGCTGGATGCAATGCAAGACAGGACAGGCTGTTTTCCCTAGACTGAGATTTACCTACTGCTTTCAACAAAGCCAAGCTTCCTATAGACCAGAACTATCCCTCAATTAACACCCATGCCTGGGCAGAATCCTCAAAACTAGTTGTCTTCATTTCATTGCAAAATTCCTTCCTTTGGTAGAGTTGAGGGTTATCAAAAGGTATTAAAACAGGAGCCCTGGACATATTAAAATGAGCACTCCTGGTAAGTTCATATTACTCAATGCACTCCAAGCTCATTCGGGCGAAAACCACTGTGCAGGTGGAGCATTAGGGATTGAGAGTGGTTTAAAAATGGGGTGGGGAGGGAGGGCTTGCTCACAAGTGTGCTTCACTCCAGGGAGTTGACATCTTAGAGGAATTTCATGAGAGCTAATAAAGGAGAGGAATAGGTGTTGGTTAAGGAATTGGAGGTGTCTTTTCATGGTATACATTCCAGTCATAGCCACTGGTTTGTTTTTAAGGTCATGAACTGTAAATAATTTTAGGGAAAACATTATTCAAATGGTCAACATGTATACATAGAAAGCCAGAAGACCCTGACCCATAGGTTAAGGCAAGGAAGCAAATGCCAAGCCTCCTCGTCCCTTTCACACCGTATACTGTGTTTGTGTATGTGTGTCACATGTGAAAGTAGAGGTAATAAGAGAGAAGTGAACAAGTGGAAATGATGTAAAATACACATGAGCTTCTCAAAAAGAAAACTGGAAAAAGCTGTTCTCAAAAACACTTCCCAGGTAACCGTTAGAAGCAGAGGTTATTTCCAACAAAATTACTGGGAAAACAAAGTGTTGTCCAGTTGTATTGATTCCAATTACTCATCTAAGCCGCCGCCGATATATAGCGTTTCATTTTCCTTGGTGATATCAGTTCTGTTGTTGCTTGTGTTTGTTGTTTTTGAGAGGGTCTACAGAGCTCTGGCTGAAACTATGTAGACTAGAGATCCTCCTGCCTCTGTTTCCGGAGTGCTGAGATTTAAAATATGAGCCATAACACCCAGCTAAATGAGCATTTAATAGGGCCAGTTATTTTACTGCTCAGCTTCCAAATCACTATGTACTGCTATCTACTGAAGCTCGTATACTAGTGTGAGGCAGAGGCTAGAATGGAACACTAGACAACTGAAAACGTAGTCAACATGGCCTCTTGCAAAACAAAACTCATGCGAGTTTAGAAAAACTGGATGTTGCCAGATTAGTCAACAAGGTGAGAAGGGAGATTTCCCGCCTAAGGGCACACAGCTCCAAGCATCCCCAGGGATCCAGGACAGCTAATAATTTTTACTCTTAAGGGCCATCAGCTGGAAAGGTGGGCAACAAGTTCGTAAAATAAGCCCAATAAATAAAGGACGAACTCAAGACACACCAGACACAGGAGCTGTCAAAATTCAACTTTTATTAACTCGGGGTAGGGCGTCAGTCCAGGGGTCCACGGGCTCCGTCGCTTAGCCGGTGATGCGCACGTCCGCACGGCGCCGCAGCCGCCGGGCCCGGGCCGCCTCGGGTAGGATGGCCTGCAGCTGCTCCTGCACCAGCATCTCCACAATCTGCTCCTTGGTGCGGATGTCGGGCCGCAGCCACTGGCGGGACAGTTCCCGGAGCTGCCGGAAAGCTTCCCGGGGACCGGCCGCATCCTGGTAGCGAAACTGCCGGAAGCGCTGGCGAAAGGTCTCGGGGCCCGGGCGAGAGGTGCCCGGGCGCGGGGCGGCGTCAGCCTGCGGCGCCGCATTCAAAGCTGCGGGCGCGCCGGGGAGCTCCAGGACCGGGGAGCTCAAAGAGTCGGACTCCGGGGCCTCACAGTCGCCGGCTCCTTCCTGCTGCTCGGGCGGCGCTGCGGGGCTTTGGGCCGCCGGGCTAGGCTGCGGCGCCGCCATGACTACGGCTGTCGGCGTCACCCTTTGTTTCGTAGTTACGCGCTTCTTCTGCGTCTGCACGGGAATGAGGTAAGAGAAACCCGCTGAAGGGCAGAGCCCGCGCACCCTGGCGGGACGCGGACTCAGGACAGGCCGCGGGCGAGCCGACCTTACCTCTACCAGCGAAGCTCCTGGCGGCCGGAAATGGACGGTTCTAAGAATCCGGAAGCCGCGTCCCGTACGAGTCACGTGAAGTTTGATCAGGAAAAGTCCCTTGGGCGGTCCATAGAGTCCAGCTCTTCTGACAGTAAGGATGGCAGCCTGTTGGGGGCGAAGCCTCAGACCGAGAACATGGAAACAGAGAAGATGGATTCGGAGTCGGAGTCCAGATCGGAGGAAGAAGAGAAGGAGAGGCAGGCCCTATTGGATAAGATAAAGGCGGAGACACCCAAGGTGGAGACACCTAAGCCGAAGGACCGCCCTGGCTTGCAGGTGATTTGCGCCTGTTAGAGCAGATGCTGGCCCCTACTCGACCAGGATCTGGGGGTAGCGCTGACAGTACTGGGTAAAGGAGGGTGATGGTTCGACAGGGGCTTGTCTGAGCTTGGGCGGATGACCTGGGTGGGACAGCGGGACAGGGGCTCCAACTACTTTAAAAAGACCTCTCAAGCCCATAATCTTGGATCTAGAGGCCACCCCTGAGCTATAAAGTGAGCTGAGGCTCTCAATAAATACACATACCCCCGTCTCCTGCATAAGTGCAATAGATCTCACTTTATCTTGAGGATGACGTAGTATTTGGGGCAAGATTCTTTATAGACTTTCCTGGCCCAAAACAAATGCTCAGGGCTTCTTTGTCATTATTTTTGTTTGTCCTCGAAAACCAAGAGAAAGTTATTCGGTGGATACTACTTCTTTAAGATTAATAAGTGTACCGGACAGTGGTGGCGCACGCCTTTAATCCCAGCATTTGGGAGGCAGAGGCAGGCGGATTTCTGAGTTCGAGGCCAGCCAGGGCTACACAAAGAAACCCTGTCTCAAAAAAACAAAACAAAACAACAACAACAAAAAAACCCAAGATTAATAAGTGGACTGTAATTAACGATGTCCCATATGGTGGCCATTAGCTTCATGTATTTACTGAACTTTTGAAATGTAAATACTCCGAAATTGAAATGTATTATAGTGTAGAATACACATGGGTCTGTGTAGGAAAAGAAAAAGGTTTTATATTTATTACATATTTGAATGTTATGTTATTTTGTATATATAGGGTCAAATAAACTATATTAAATTTTACCTGTGTCTTTACTTTTAAAATCCAACTACTATGAAAATTTTAAATTACAGTCTATAGTATATTTTTGTTGATTGGCAGCTGTATAGAGTGTTGGAATCAGCTGTCTGTCTAGAAACATCTTTTCAGGGTTTCTTTGCTTTAGCAACCCTACAGTAATGGTACCGACCTAATAGTTGTCAAGTGGAGTGAATAAAGCTCTGGCAAAGACACAGCTTTAACAAGTGTTTTCAGAGCTAGGGAGATGGTGAGCCGGGTAAGGGTGCTTGGACCCTCAGATGATGGGATGAGATGAATGTGGTAGCCAAGTTGTGTGAATACATGGCTCTGTCAGCCCCAGCATTCCAAGATGGCTAATTTCATTCGGCTTCTCTTGGCTTCTGACTGAATTGCTCTGCTTGGCCTCATACTAACTTTGGCAATCTGTTGTAATCTTCTGGCTCGTTCTGTCTTCATCTGTGTCTACTAGTTCTCTCTGCAACCTGTGTCTGTAAAACTGTCCCAGTTAAACTGCCAGACACACACACACCACCACCGCACCTTTTTTGCCTTCTGTCTGCTCTTAGGTAGTCTCTTTTTCCAGTGCTGTTCTCCTGTGAATTGGGCATAATCGATCTCTGACTCATTTTGTCAAAACTTTCTCTGATTCAACACTTTGTCTGCCCCTTAATTAGATGTTGCTTTCGGACCAACTCACTTCCTTCTTTTTTTTTTTTTAAGATTTATTTATTTATTTATTTATTATATATGAGTACACTGTAGCTGTCTTCAGACACACCAGAAGAAGGCCTCAGCTCCCATTATAGATGGCTGTGAGCCACCATGTGGTTGCTGGGATTTGAACTCAGGACCTCTGGAAGTGCAGTCAGTGCTCTTAACCACTGAGCCATCTCTCCAGCCCCTCACTTCCTTCTATAAACTAACCTTTCTTACCTTCATTGTTAGAGATTAAGGTGTGTACTAAGGGATTAAAGGTGTGTCATTCCAGCTGGATCACACAGACCTAGAAAGTCTTTGGATGTGAGCCCTTGCCAGAGCAGCCATGTTGGATTAAAATTCTTGCACATGTGCTCTGTGCAAGCATAAGGACCTGAATCTCCCTGCACCCATGTAAAAACCAGGCATGGCCGAGCTTGCCTACAACCTTAATGTTGGGCCCAGGGAGAGCTCAAGAACTGTGTGGTTAGCCTATCCAATATGTACTTCTAAATTCAACTTGAGACCCTATCTCAAGGCAATGAGGAGAGCAGTAGACTGAAGCACCCTCTTGTGGCCTCACACACCCGTACACTCACAGGGATAAAGGACACAGACACATGGGTTCATCAGGTCAGGTACATTGACTTCAGCCTCTGATCTATAGTTTTAATCTATATTTTAAAAATCTGGATGCAAGAACTTGAATAGAAAAAGTAAAAAGGAAAGAACATGACTGTGGCTCCTGGGCACAGTGGAGGGGGTTTATTGTAGATAATGGAGAAAGCATAGCCAGAGTCAGAGACCCCTGGGAGAGTCCAGAGGGGACAAGATCCTGAGACGTGTTGAGGAGAGAGAGGAACCAGGTGCCACAGCCAGGAAGCCCAAATGTACAAAGCCTGCAGGTAACCAAAATGGCTGGATGATACAGGAAAGAGCATCTGGGGGGAAAGGCAGCTCAGCCACTGGGCTGTAGAGTTCAGGGTAGGGGGTAGGGTATACAAGCCGGGAGGATTCTAATAGGCAGGGGCTGAGGGATGCTGGGAGAACCTGGTGGCCAGGTTCACTTTGACATGTTAAATAGGCAACTTGGCCATCTGGCCCAGGGTTTGAAACATAACACAACTAACCTCATGGAAGATTCTGTGAAAATTCAGATGGTGCCAGCAAAAATCTGACATCCCCTGGCAGATGGTATATTCTGTTTGACAGATAACTCACAAATAAGTTTTGTTATCTCCATTTTCCAGAAAGTGACAGGGGTTCTGGCTTAGTTAGGGTTTCTGTAGCTGTGACAAAATACCAAGACCAAAAAGCAACTTGGAGAAGAAAGGATTTATTCGACTTACACTTCCACATAGCTGTTCATCACCAAAGTCAAGACAGGAGTTCAAACAGGGCAGGAACCTGGAGGCAGGAGCTGATGGGGATTTGTGGTGGGGTGCTGCTTACTGCCTTGTTTTCCCTGGCGTGCTCACCCTACTTTCTTATGGAACCCAGGACCACCTGGACAAGGATAGCACCACCCACAGTGGACTGGACCCTCCCCCATTGATCACTATTTGAGGAAATGCCTTACAGCTGGATCTCATGGAGGCATTTGTTGCGCCCGCCTCGCCACCAAGGATGACGCAACAACAGGATCCTTCCTCACGCACTGTATTGGGGAACACACCATTGATTGTAAAGCGAAAGACCCCAAGCCCGAAATGGGTGCTGCTTAAATAGTTATCACAACTGTGTATAAGTGTCTTATTGGTGCTTCTTGCAGAACTTCATTTACATATTGCTCGGGAGGGTGAGGAGCAGGTGTTTACGACCCTGAATGCAGTTGTTTTTCACCTCAAACAGAGGGAACAAGCGCCATCTTCTAATGGCGGCTCCTTACAGGCATTTCCTCAATTGAAGCTCCTTTCTTTCTGAAGACTCTAGTGTCAGATTGACACAAAACCAACCAGTTGAGGCACCGTATGATAGGATTTTAGTCATCCTCATTGTCCCTTTGAATTCTATGCACAGCTTGTGTAACAGCCACGTAACAACCATTAGGACAAATTTCTGATGACCTCTTGCCCATCCTTGGAGGATCTCTCCCCTAGAGGTATGAAAGATGACCTTGAAAGTCACCACAGGAACTTTTCAGAGAGGAACCAGGTGCCGCAGCCAGGAAGCCCAAAGGTACAAAGCCTGCAGGTAGCCAAAATGGCTGGATGATACAGGAAAGAGCCTCCATGTATACATGGAGGGGTGTTTTTTGTAGCTGCTGACCTGTAAGCTTGGGAGACTTCATGTGCCAATCTGGACTTGAAGCTTTTTCTTGCAGGCCACTCTAAATCTGTATTTCTGATAGTCACTTGTTCAGCTATTACTTCCTTACACAAGAGACTCTGTCCCAGTTGTCCCCATTCTTTGAAATAGAATGGTATTTGCATTTACTATTGTCTAAGGTTTTTTCTTCCTTTTCTCTTTTCAGAAGTGGAAAGGGTGGGGGCTTTTGTGTTTGCTAGACCTAGTGGCTTCAAATTTCTTTTCTGCCTGGTTGCCTAGTTTAGTCCTCTATATTAACAACAGTGTTATTCCCTGTGGTGACAGACAGTATTCGGTACTAAAACAGCCTGTCTTGGTCAGGGTTTATATTCCTGCACAAAACATCATGACTAAGAAGCAAGTTGGGGAGGAAAGGGTTGATTTAGCTTACACTTCCAAATTGCTGTTCACTACCAAAGGATGTCAGAACAGGAACTCACACATGGCAGGAACCTGGAGGCAGGAGCTGATGCAGAGGCCATGAAGGGGTGCTGCTTACTGAATTGTTTCCCCTGGCTTGCTCAGCTTGCTTTCTTATAGAACCGAGAACTACCAGCCCAGAGATGGCACCATGCACAATGTGCTAGGCCCTCCCCTCTTGATCACTAATTCAGAAAATGCTTTACAGCTGGATCTCGTGGAGACATTTTCTCAACTGAACCTCCTTTCTCTGTGATAACTCCAGCTTGTGTCAAAATTGACACACAACCAGCCAGTACACAGCCCAACCAACTGCAACAAGGAAGAGGAGAGGAGTCATGAATTGGTTTACTGAAGAGGAAAAAACAAGCTTCCTGGAGCTAGAGAAATGCTTAGTCAAGGAGGAGTAGGAACATACCTTTAGTCCCAGCACTCAGGAGAACGAGGCAGGCAGATCTCTTGAGTTTGAGGCCAGCCTGGTATACAGAGCAAGTTCCAGGACAGCCAGGGCTACACAGAGAAAGTCTGTCTCAAACAAACACACAAACCAAACAAATGCTTGGTATGGTTGCTATAGTGTCACAGTCCTTTAATCCCAGGACTTGACAGAGGCAGATGGATCTCTGTGAGTTTGAGACTAGCCTGGTCTATATACAAGCTGAGGCATCTCTCCAGCCTTTATCTTTAATTTCTAATAACTAATAATATTGCATATATGTCTTTTTACCATTCCTCTCTCTTGTGTGGCAAATGTTTGTTCAAATCCATTGTACAATTTTTACTGCTGGTAGTGGTTTTCTTATTTTTGAGGGCTTTGTTTTGTTTGTTGTAGTTTTTTTTAAAACATAGCAAGATAATATATAACATAAATATCACCATTTTAGTCACTTACCCAAACGAACCTCAAATTTGCCATGCTAGTCCTGAACTCATAATCTTCCTGCCCTAGCCTAAGTGCTGAGCTATAGGGACATGCCATCATTCTTGGCACTGTTTTGTTTGTATGTTTTTGGGGTTTTGAGACAGGGTTTCTCTTGGCTGTTTTGAATCTCTGTAGCCGAGGCTGGCCTTAGAAATCTTCCTGCCTCTCTTCCTGAGTGCTGGGATTAAAGGTATGGGCCACCACTGTCTGGCCTGCATTGTTATTTTGGCTTTTTAGTTTGTTTGTTTTGAGATAGGGTCTTCCCTGTAGCTCAGGCTGGTCTCAAGCTTGAGATTCTCCTGTCTCTACCTCCTAATTGACCATTTTGGTCACTGGTTCTTTTGAGAGTGAGTCCCATGTTTCCCAGGTTGGCTTCAAACGTGTTTTGTAGTGGAGAATGACCTCATACTACAGAGCTTACTGCTGTCACCTCCTGAATGCCAGGATCACAGGTGTGCCGGTGTACCCTGAAACTATTATAAAGTGTGCCCATTACAGGGCACTAGCTATGGTCTAGCCATCCCCCGTGTTTGCTTCCTTTTTCTCATCTAGAGCAAACTTAGCCCATTAAACCTTAACTCCCTGTCTTAGTAAGAATTTTATTGCTATAAAGAGACACCATGATGATGGCAACTCTTATAAAGGAAAACCTTTAACTGGGGCTGGCTTACAGGTTCTCAGTTGACCTTTGTTTCTCTAGCTCTGCATCTTTTATGATGGCTTTGGGCTAGCGAGTTAGCTGACCTGTAATTTTAACTACTTGTATTTAAATTAAGACTTCCTGTTAATACTATTGATTTTAACTAACTTAAAATTCCTTCTTCAATTCTATTCTTTAGGATTCAGAAATGATACATAAATAAATATGTCTAAATTTACAAACATTTTTTTCTCCTGAATTTTGCAGATAAAGCTATCATCGGCACAGAAGATCTTGAAGAGCTGGACAGCAAAAAAAAAAAGAGTAAGTAGTTTTATTCTAATAATTGATTCCCATGTCATGAACATATTAGTTGTTTTTACTCTTTGACTGCTATGGATAAAATTGCTGTGATACTAGTGTTTGAATTTCCATTTTCAGTTGATTTCTGTACCTATAGGTGAAATTGCTGGCTCAGATAGTAATTTTGTATTTAACTTTGTGAGAATCAATCATACCATTTCGCACAGTGGGTCCATCTCGGTAAGTTTGAGGTCAGTCTAGTCTAGAGAGTGAGTTTCTGGACACTAGGGCTGCACAGAGAAACCCTGTCTTGAAAAAAACAAACAAATCCCCTGTGAGGGGTAGGAGAGATGGCTCAATGGTTAAGAGCACCAGCTATTCTTCCAGAGGACCCAGGTTTAAGTCCCAACACCCACATGGTGTTTAACAACCACCTGTGATCCCAGTTCCAGGGGATGTGATCCAGTGTTCTGGTCTCCTCTATCCCCAGGCACACACACACATGTGTAACACGTGCAGGCATATGGTGGTTTAAATGAGAATGGCCCCAGATAGATTCATTTGTCTGAATGCCTGGTCCCTAGTTAACAGAACTGTTTGGGAAGGATTAGGAGGTGGGGCCTTGTTAGAGGAGGCGTGTCACTGGGGAGTGGGCTTTGAGGTTTCAAAGCCCCTGCCAGGCCCAGTGTTGTCCTCTCTGGCTCCTGTCTGAGGATCAGGATGTAGCTCTGAGAGCTACATCTCCAGCATCATGCCTAACTGTGGGCTATCACGGTCCCCACTAGGATGATCATGGATTAACCCTTCGAAGCTGTAAACAAACCCCTAATTGAATGTGTTATAAGTGTCCTTGGTCATGGTGTCTTTTCATAGCTGTGAAATAGTAACTAAGACAAGGCAGAACACACATCTACGTAATTTAAAAAAAAATTCCCTAGAAGATTCCATTTTCTGCTTTTCCTCCCTCCTTAGCCTTGGAGATGGAACCTGCAGTCTTATGTATACTAGGTAAGTGCTTCATCACTCAGCTATAATACCCAACCTTGTGTGTGTGTGTGTGTGTGTGTGTGTGTGTGTGTGTGTGTGTGTGGTGTGTGTGTGTGGTGTGGGTATGTGTGTGGTGTGTGTATGTGATGTGTGTGTGGTATGTGTTGTGTGTGTGTTTGTGTGTGTGTGTGTGTGTGTATGTATGTGTGTGTATGGAGATCCAAGGTTAACCTTGGGTGTCATTCCTCAGGAGCCCATCCATCTTGTTACTGTTGTTATTTTTAAGATTCATTTTTATTTTATGGGTCTGGGTTTCACCTAAGTGTGCTTCTGTGTGTCATGCAGAGGCCAGAAGAGGGCATAAGGTCTGGAACTGGATTTATAGATGGTTGTCAGCCATCTTGTGGGTGATATATGGGAAATGAACCCAGGTTCTTAGAAGAGCAGTCAGTGCTCTTAATCACTGAGCTGTCTCTCCAGTCACCCATCTTGTTTCTTGAGACAAGGTCCCTCATTTGCCTGGAGCTCACTGTATAGGGTAGGCTAGGTTACCTGACCTACAAAGCCCAAGGGTCCATCCATCTATCTGTGCCTGGGATTTCTGGGACTGCTGTCATGTGCTACCATACCTGGCTTTTTATGTAGGTGGATCAAGCTCACGTCTCTGTGCTCGGTGGAGAAGCACTTGACTGAGTTTCCTTAATGAGCCCTTGGCTTTATCCCAAATGCCACATGAAAAACAAACAAACAAACAAACAAACAAAGGATACATATTCTTACATCTCCTTTCCCTCTCTCTCTCCCATAATCATTGGATACAGGATTTCTTGGGCCCTTTCATGTTTTTCTTTTGCAGATCTGTCTGGGAGTGCACTCAGAACCTTGTGCACATGGAGCAGGCTGCCTACACGCACGCGCGCAACATCCCAAGCGCCTGTCGGTCCTTGTCATTTATTTCCAGCTCCAGCTTGTTCTTTGGAGTCTTCTCTTCTGTAGCCAACAAGGCTCATGTATTTTGTTTCTGAACTGACTTTTGCTTCTCAAAAGTCCGTCTCCCTCCCTGTACCCCTCTCTCTGAGGAAGGGTCTCTCTGTATAATAGTCCTGGCTGTCCTTTGTAGATCAGGCTGGCCCTGAACTCAAAGATCCAGCTGCCCTGTGAGTGAGTTACTGGGATAAAGCCATGTGCCACCATGCCAACTTGATCTCATTTTAAAATGTGCCACACCTTTTGAATTTTTTGGTTGTTCACGATTAGCATCTGTCTCCTGTTACTTATTTCTTTTCTCTCTTTTATTTTGTGTCTCTCACCTGACATTTATCTTTCTTGTTTCTTGCATCCTTCTGTTTTATTAATTTTGTAATGTTTATTCTTTCCTTTTTTTTTAACCATAACTGTTCTTTTTGTATTTCTGTGTATGTGTGCAAGCCTGTCTGAATATATATATGTACCTTGTATGTGCAGAAGCCCACAGAGGCCAGAAGAGGGTGTGGCATCCCAGGAACTGGAGTTACAGGTTGTGAGCTGCTGTGTGGGTGCTGGGAACCAAACCAGGTCCTCTGCAAAAGCAGCAAGTGCTCTTCTCTGCTGAGGCATTGCTCCTGTCCCACTGTAACTCCTGCAGACAAGACAGTTTTAGTCTCATAGAAAGATATAAAAGTAACAGAAAGAAAAGAGGTGAGTATTCTGTTGGCAGCCTCCAGATGAAGATGTGGAACTCTCAGCTCCTCCTGCACCATGCCTGCCTGGATGATGCCATGCTCCCACCTTGATGCTAATGGACTGAACCTGTGGACCTGACATTGAAGTGCCTCAGTTTATCACTCCTGTTCCCTATCAGAGTCATCAAGTGGCGAAAGCCAGCTAGTTACAGAAAGTCATAGCTTTCTGTTCCTGACTGTGGATGTGAGGTAACCAATGGCTTCAAGTTTATGCTGCTTTGAATTCCCTGCCATGATGGACTGTACCCATACATGGTCCAGCTCTACCCTCACTTTGAGGCAACTGTTGGAGTTCCTGGTTGAAGAGAACTTGCCTCCTGAATCCTTGCTGTGTCAAAGCCCTGGAATATCATTTCTGGTGAGGACCATGTCCCTTTTCACATCCTTCCTTCTGCTGTATGTGGCAACGGCAGTTTATGCAGAGACCTTAACTGGAGGTGCTCAAAGTACCTGCCCTGTGATTACTGGCAATCCTCCAGGCCTGAATGGCTTGCCAGGCAGAGATGGACGTGACGGTGCCAAAGGAGAAAAGGGAGAAAAGGGAGAACCAGGTCAAGGGCTCAGAGGCTTGCAGGGCCCTCCTGGAAAAGCAGGACCTGCAGGAACCCCGGGGAATCCTGGGTCAAAAGGAGCAGTGGGACCAAAAGGAGACCGTGGAGACAGTGTAGAATTCAATTCAAGGAAAATCGATTCAGAAATTTCAGCCCTGCGATCAGAGTTGAGAGACTTGTGGGATCGTCTCGAGAGTCAAGACATCTGTTATGTTCGATGCCGCCAGAGAAGATGGAGTATACATGGCTTCATTTGAACTTCACACAATGAGTGCTCTAGAAGATAAGCCGGTGTCACCCACCTTTTTACATTTTAGGGGGTTTCTTCTCTCAGATTGAAAATGTTGGAGAAAAGTACTATATCAGAACTCTTGAAAAGTCAAGCTTTGATCATGTGATTGCTCTATGCTCTGAACTCCAGGGCTCTGTAGCCACTCTCAGGGATTTTGAGGAAATCAAGGCCATGGAGAATTTGGCCAGAGGTGGTGCCTATTTGGGCATAACATACGAGAGTACTGAAACGTTTATGTGGATCTGTCAGGAAACAAAGTGGACATTTTGGGGATTTACGGGAGGCTCAAATATCAGGACAACGGGGGAAAATGTGTGGTGGTATATTCATATGACAAGTGGCAAAACGTCCTTTGCACTGATTCCTTTTCTGCAGTCTGTGAATTTTCTTAATGAGGGTGCTTGTGTCTCAGCCCTCCTCGATACTTTAATGTACTTTATAAGTCCACAGTTTGTTCTGAAAAATAAAATATACAATAATATAAACAATTCAACATTGATTACCTAATTAAGCTGTAACACTTTTCCGAATAACGTTCTCCTGTGAAAGTGTAGAAATAAAGTACGTTAGTACGTTTATTTTTCAAAAAAAAAAAGAAAAGAAAAAAGAAAAGAGGTCTGGTATTCCTCACCTACTTTTCTCCAATAGTAATAGCTTGCATGATATAGTCCAGTAGCAAACCCAGGAAACATGTATAAGTCCACAGGCCTTATTCTAATGATTTCTTAGTTTTCCGTATGTTCATGTTGGAACATGGTGTGTGTGTGTGTGTGTGTGTGTGTGTGTGTGAGATGTGTATGTGTGTGTGGTGTGTGTGTATGTGGTGAGTGTGTGTGGTGTGTGTGTGTATGTGTGTGTGTAGTGTGTGTGTGTGTGTGGTGTGTGTGTGGTGTATGTGGTGTGTGTGTGTGTGTAGTATAAACATGGTCTACTATGACCCCTTTACATCCATTCTAAGCAGATGCTCTGTCAGGGACAGGCCTCCAGCTCTCCAGTCCACCCCTCTCTCTGTTCAGCTGTCTTCTCCATATTCAGCACTCTTTATTTTCTCTAGCGGTTGGAGGTTGGCTGCAGATAGACCTAGGAAGAAAGGTGTGACACCTGTGACACTTGCAATCCCAGTTTTTCATTGAGGATCTTGATACAAAAACAAATTGAGGTAATAGTTGTCACGGGAGTGCAACTCCCTCGCTGAACTGGAATTGCCGGCCCGTCCTTTTCTTGCTTCTTAGGGAACAGAGTCACTTACTTTACCAGCCTTCGGCATTTTCTTGCAGTTGATTTAAGGATTCCGATTGTACTGATTTGATGTGACTTCTGGGACAAAGTCACAGCCCACTGCATAGTGTCTCAAGTCTCAGAGTAACCCTGGCCTGAGTGTTGAATGTCCTAATCTATAGCTGGATGCCTTTTTCTTTCTTTAAGACGGCTCAATGACTCTAGCAGCCATTGAGCCACTTTGAGCCTCAGTGTCTTTATAAAGAGGGTTGAATTAAGGCCCCTCATGGGGGTTGCAAGCATAATACTTGTGATAGCTCAGTAAATATTAGATAGATTCTGATATTGGACCGTTGCCTTCTTTTCTCTCCAGATTTTTGCTTGTGCAGTCAATAGATTCTCAGAATAAGGTTTTTCTTGGAACCAGGCTTCCAGCAGCTGTTGGCAGAGTGTGAGGAAGAAGAAGCTTCCCACTGAAGGAAGCTGTTTATTTCTACTTTGATTGATAGGGGGAAATTAATTGTCCTCCCCCATGAAAGACAAAAGGCCCAGTTATGCCATTTGCCAATTTAGGAACCATGAGGAGAAATGGGGTGTGTCATATCTGGCAGGTCCCTGCAGAAGAAGTGAGGCAGGCCTCAGGCTGGGGGAGGGGATTCCTGAGTAGATTTGAAAGAGCAGGCATCCAAGAAGAAGCAAGCAGGGGAGAGGCTTCTGAGGAATGGTGGTGTCTTAGTAAAGACATCCAGAGACGCTCAGAACCCTCAGCAGGACGCTTGTGTAGGTGCTAACTAACATCATTGCTCTTTGCATAGGAGAAAAACAGTACCACAGACCCAATTACATGGAAAGGTCATGGAAAGGTAGGTGGTGTGCATCCAGTTGGATATTCACACCACCCAAGTGGCAGGAAAGGATTCCCCTGCCTTGGACTCCCTTTGTAAACTTTGTAAACCCTCAAGGCAGGTCCCCTCCTGAGGAGCTCCAGCAGGCCCCTCTCCCAGGCTCTCTTCCTGAGGAGCTCCAGCAGCCTGGCCACCCCCACCCCTCAGGCCTCCCTAACTGTCAGAACAGCAGTTTCAGCCTCTGGAACTATCACAAAGATCATCTCCAGCCCCTCAACAGGACCCTCCCCAGATTATGCTAATTTTAGGTAAAAAGTCTGAACAAAGCCCGCCTATCCCTGAACAGGAAATCTCACCAATCCCTGAGCTCCCCCAAGCTCAAAACTTGAAATACCACCAATCTTCACCCTGGAACTCTCCACCCTAGAAAGCTCCAAACCCCCACCCCACTCCCCCCCCCCAAAAAAAAACCCTCTATAAACACTGCAGTTTGTCCAGTTCCCTGTTGTCCACTCCCTTCCAGGAGCATAGCCAATCACTCCTGGATTCCTCCTTCCTCTCCCAGGATACTCCAGTTCTTCTCTTTCATTTGCTGCCTGGTATGATCGACATAGAAAGACAAGAGGCGGTAATGAGGCACAGAGAAGGAGAGAGGCGGAGGCTCCTGAGCTGCTTCCTCTCAGAGCTGTGTGGGGAGCTCTCAGGGCACCTCAGGATGCCCTTCCATTGGGATGCCTTCCCTCACAACTGGGTGCTTCCTGGACTTCCTGGAAAGGCCAACACATCTTCCCTCCCTCCCTCCCTCCTTCCCTCCCTCCC
>NW_021604695.1:516731-544605 GCF_004785775.1 Grammomys surdaster | reverse complement strand
CTCTCTCTCTCTCTCTCTCTCTCTCTCTCTCTCTCTTTTTTGTTTGAGACAGTTTCTTTGTCTCTGTGTAGCCTTGACCGTCCTAGAACTCACTCTGTAGACCAGGCTAGCCTTGAAGTCAGAGATCATCCTGTCTCCAGAGTGCTGAGATTAAAGGCATGCACCACCACTGAGATTGTTTTTCACCTCAGAAATTATGAAAAAAAAATACGAGTAGTTCCATAAAAAAATGAACAAAGAATATGAACAGGTTACTCAAAGGAAAACTCGAATCACACATGAAATGATTATTTTTGGGCAGTGAACCTAGGGCTCAAGCTTCAAACACTGAGACATCCCCAAGCTCCTGGATGTGTTGACTAAATTATTTGAAAGCAGATTGCATAGTTAGAGAAAAAATCCCATTGGCTTTTTTTGTTCCGATTTTTTTTTTATTTACATTGATGTTTTGCCTGCATGTCTCTGTGAGATAGCCAGAGCCACTAGAACTGGAGTTATGGATGGCTGCGAGCTGCCGTGTGGGTGCTGGGACTCGACCTTGGGTCCTCTGGAAGAACAGTCAATGCTCTTAACCACTGAACCATCTCTCCAGCCCCCACATTGGCTTTTTAAAGCATTTTTTCTTTAAAATATTTTTTTCCCTTTAGTACCCAAAAGACAGAAGCAGATAGATTTCTCGGAGTTCAAGGCCAGCCTAGTCTACATAGTGAAACCTTTGTCTCAATAAATAAATGAACAAACAAATAAAAAAAAGGGCTGGAGATAAATCAATGCTTCAAAGCACTAGGACTCTTCCAGAGGCCCTGAGTTCAGTTCCCAGCTCTCACAGGGTGGCTCAGAACCATTGTACAGCAGTTGGTCCATGGGCTCTTACACCTGCTTCTGGTGTGCAGATGAACATGCTGATAAAACATCCATTCCTGCCGGGTGGTGGTGGCACACGCTTTTAATCCCAGCACTTGGGAGGCAGAGGCAGGCAGATTTCTGAGTTTGAGAGTTCGAGGATAGCCTGGTCTACAGAGTGAGTTCCAGGACAGCCAGGGCTACACAGAGAAACCCTGTCTCAAAAACCAAAAAAAAAAAAAAAAATCTATTCACATAAAATAGATAAACAAAGTGAATCTTAAACATTAAAAAGTTGCCATTGTATCTATGTGCACATGTATGTGCACATATAGGATACGGAGGGAGAAGGGCGCATGTCATGTGGTGATGTGGTGGCCAGAGGACAATGTTATAGAGTTTCACCTCCTCACACCTTTATGTGGGTTCCCAGAATTAGGTTCAGGTCACCAGGTTTTCTGACCAAGTACATTTTACCTGCTGATCCAACTGACTGGCTCAAGTTAAAATAAAGACATGAGCTGTGTGGTGGTGCTGCACACCTTCATCTTGGCACTCAGGAGACAGAGGCAGGCAAATCTCTGAGTTTGAAGCCAGCCTGGTCTGTAGAACAAGTTCTGGGACAGCCAGGGCTACACAGAGAAACTCTGTCTTGAAAAAAACCCAATCAATCCATCAATCCTTATAACCAGAGTATCATTATAATAGTAAAAAAAAATGTTAAAATGTACTCAGTGAATAGGGCACTTGTCTGGCGTGCATGAGACCCTGGGTTAGATCCCTAGAGCCGCATAAACTAGGACTGGTGGCACACACCTGTAATTCAAGCACTCAGGAGGTGGACATAGGAGGATTAGAAGTTCAAGGTCCAGGCTAGGCTATATAAAACTCCGCTTAGAAAAAAACATAAAGGAAGAAAATGCTAAATTTACTAAAATCATGTACACTATAGTCTTATTTTCCTTATTTGTCTCTTAAAATATCTTTTTTTATAGTTATTACTGTTTATTTTTGAGATAGGCTGGCCTGGAACTCCCTGTGTAGTGGAACATGACTTTGAACTCCTGATCCTTCTGTGTCTACCTTCCAAGAGTATATATGGCAGGGGATGAGTAGGGATGGAAAGGTACCTCAGTGATTAAGAGCACTGGCTACTTTTCTAGAAGATTCCGAGCAGCTACAGGAGAGCTCACAACTATCTGTAATTCCAGTCCCAGGGGAGTCCTATACTATCTTTTGGCTTCTTTAGGCACCAGGCACATACACAACATTCAGGAAAACACCCATACACATAAAATAAATAAAAACTTTAAAGTATGTTGTATAGGCTAAGTGTGGTATTGTGTGCCTTTAATCCTAGTATTTGGGAGGTAGAGTGAGATAGGTCTCTGTAAGTTTGAGGCCAGCCTGATTTACATAGCAAGTTCTAGGACAGTTGGGTCTATATAGTGAGACCCATTATATATATAATGTTGGAGTGGGTGCATTTGTGTGTGCATGTGTGCAGAGGTCATACATAGATCAACCAAAGGTATTGATCCTGTTCACGTGTGTGTGTGTGTGTGTGTGTGTGTGTTTGTGACATGGACTTTCACTGGCCTGGAATGTGCTAAGTTGGCTGGCCAGTGAGGCCCAGGATCTGTCTGTCTACCCTCCTCTGCTGGTATGACCGGCATATGCCACCACACCTCACATTTTTATATAGGTGCTAGAGGTTAGTCCTCAGGCTTGTGTGTGTCTTAGCCTTTACTGAGTGTCTCTCCAGGCCTTTTGTAGTTTGCCATCATGGGCTCAAAGGCTCAATAAATGTCCCTTGGATTTTTCTTCTAAATTTTAGAATCCTAAAATATCCCCCATTCCTTTTTTTTCCTTAAGAGGTTGACATTTTGAAGACATGAAAGTCTTACTTGAGGCTGGGTGGTGGTGGCGCACGCCTCTAATCCCAGCACTTGGGAGGCAGAGGCAGGCAGATTTCTGAGTTCGAGGCCAGCCTGGTCTACAGAGTGAGTTCCAGAACAGCTAGAACTACACAGAGAAACGCTGTCTTGAAAAAACCAAAAAAAAAACTCAGTCTTACTTGACTTTTAGATTGTTAAATTCTGGATTTCTTTTCTATCCTACACATTTGCTTGGCTAGTAGATGTCTGCCCTGACCCAAATTCAGTTTGGGATAGATAGCCTATTTGTCCTCAGTCCACTTCCACATCCCCAGAGAACTGACAAGTGGCTCATATTAGATTAGGTACCAGCTTCCTGTTGCCGGTGTAGCACACCACCACAGTCTAACATTTAGACCCCTTTACTTGTATTTATTTGTGTGTATATGCTCCTATGTGTGCATGTCTTGTTGCCCACATGGAGCTCAGAGGACAAGTCTCCTGTCACCCTGTGGTTCCCGGGTCTTAAATTCAAGTCTTTGAGTTTGTCATCAAGTGTCTTTAGTCATGGAGCTGCCGTCTTGACAGCCCCAAATCACTATTATTTAATGGCTTAAAATAATGCAGCTGTATTTGCCTTCATATCAGTAGAGGTCTTCTTGAACTAAAATTATGTCATCAGAGGTATGGGGACAGAGAGATATGTCATCAGAGGTATGGGGACAGCCTGGAGAGATGCTGAGTCAGCCTAGGGAATCCATGGCCATGTCCATCTCTGCTTCTCCAGCCATTCACATTTCTTCTTCTGTGACTTTTTCCTCCATGTTCAAAACAGTAATGAATCTTTTTTTCTGTTTTTAACCATTTTCCCTTCAGATTTACCGACTCACCTCTGCTGCAGCGCGTGCATGCTCTCTCGAAGGAATGCATACTCATTTGCACGCAGTTACTTGTGGGTTTTTTTTTTCCACAGAAGAAAAAAAAAATCAGTGCACTGGCGAATCCCAGTGGGGAGAATGCTCTAAATGTCATCTGCCTCTAGCCCAGGCTGGCTTAAAGCTACCACAAAATTTCAACGAGTTTTCAACCCTCCTAAGAGAGTGGAGTTATAGCTGAGCACTAGAGTGTATGTCTAGCATGCTCAAGGTACTAGGCTCAACCCCCAGTACCCCCAAACCAGCACCACAACCCTCCAGTATCCCAGCAAACAAGACTCGTGACTGTGTAAGCACTGTTCTAACACACCACTGTGTTTCATCTCATCTGGTTCTGCCCTGTTTAGAGCTGCCTGGCCTGAGGGTGGATGGCTTCCATTGACCTGGCTCACTCTGCTTCCAGGGACTGTACCAGCTCACCGTAGACATCATCATGATGAGTCGGGTGTGTAAGATGTTCCGTCAAGGCCTCAGGGGATTCCGGGAATATCAGATCATTGAGCCTGTTCAGAAGAAGCATCCCATCTTCTCCTTCTGGGATGTAAGTTGCCCAACTAAGCAGGCGTGCTGGGATTTAACAGGTGCAGCACATCTCCTAACCCTCACGTTGGGTAGAAGGGGACATCATAAAACAACTAGGCTGTCTAAGAATGAACCCTGAGTTAGACAGCCTTTCATGGCCTGTCTTGGCAGTGCTGGCTGGGGCAGGCCTCTGGTGCAGAACAGTAGCAGGGCCTACTACTCTGAGTTTAGGGCAGAACAGAGGTTAGGGGAGGAAAGTGGAGCTCCTGTCCAGATTCTCCTTTCAGAATTTGCTGTTCCTCCTCCTCTTCCTCCTCTTCTTCTTCTTCCTCCTCCTCCTTCTCCTCAAGGAAGCAGAAGTGTTCTGCTTGCATGCCTGTCCATGTGGCCCGAAACACCAGCAGTGAGGGAGTCATGGTATACTTTCCAACTGTAATCACAACAGCCTGAAGGAGTCGGGGAACCGCATCAGAACCAGGATTTTTCTGAGTGTTTTAAGCTGTGTGCGTTCTCTATTTTCTTTTCTATCTTCACTAAAAGAAAGGGGACATTTTCAGGGCCCTGTTTGCTGTGAGGACCCCATTTTCAAGATAAAGAAGGTCCCAGCTTAAAATATCTTTTTGTTTGTTTGTTTGTTTTGTTTTTCGAGACAGGGTTTCTCTGTGTAGTCCTGGCTGTCCTAGAACTCACTTTGTAGACCAGGCTGGCCTCGAACTCAGAAATCCACCTGTCTCTGCTTCCCAAGTGCTGGGATTAAAGGCGTGTGCCACCAATGCCCGGCAAAATATCTTATCTCAACAGTAAATCATGAGCCCCTTTTGTCTTAGAAATTTGATTGGTTGTCCACTGTCTTTTGTTTGTATTGTGATAAGATACAATGACCAAGACAACTTGCAGAAGAATTTATTTGCAGCTTAGGTTAGACCATATGACTGTCATGCCAGAGAGTATCACATCAGGCAGGCAGGCATAGTGCTGGAGTAGTAGCTGAGAGCTCATATCTGATTCCCAAGTATGAAATAGAGACAGAGCCCTGGAAATCTCAGGAGTCTTTCTAAAACCTCAAAGCCTGCTCCCAGGGACACACCTCCTCCAACAAGGCCACACCTCCTAACCCTTCCCAAACAGTTCCACCAATTAGGAACTAAGTATTCAAATATATGAGTCTATGGGGGCATTCTCATTCCAACTACTACAGTCCTCATTCTGCTAGTTTGTTATATTTCCTCAAAGATCTCTTCATTGGTACTCTGTCTCCACCCCAGCCCGGGGTAAGTGTTTCCCCTGTAGTGTGTTATTATTTTTTTTAAAACTCCATGCTAAAGCCAGATATGCGCCCAGCAACACTGTCTTCCCTCCCCCATTGGGAGCTGCAAGTCAGTGTCTGCTCAGTTTCCCAAGGTTAGCCTGACCCCAAATGGCTCCACACCCCCATGCCATCCATCCCCTGCAGCTTGCCTGGAGCGACTGGCTCTAAACCCCTAGTCCTGTATAATGAAAACTCCAGAGGCTTGTAATTTACTGGCCAGATTTATAACAGTAAATCTTCAACCCCCAAAATGCCCACACAAGGAATTCAAAACTCCATTGATACTGATACAAGCTGCACACCTAGAGTGGACAATATGCCCTACATTATTCCATTGCTCTCCTATGATAGCCATAGCTACCTGAGGGTATTTCAGGCCGTGTTCATCCTCTTCCTCCATCTTCTCTCCTTCCCTTCTCTGTCTGTCCCTCTGTCTCTCTGTCTCTCTGTCCCCGCTCTCAAACTTCCAGCTCCGCCTTCTTTTTCCACTGCCCAATCACAGGCCTTATCTGACTAAGATTTCACCTGACCTCAGCTGCATTACAGATAACAATCCACATTTCCCCAGTCCAGGATGCAGACCTGCCATGACCATTTTCCTCTTGGGCCAGGAGTGATTAGACCCAACCCTCTGCCTTCTGTAGCTAACATCTTATTCCAAGAAACTTCCCAGAATAATTTCTGAAGGACAGAGGCTGAAGAGAGGGAAAGTGGGGGGATAGGAAGGTGGACTTCCACCTTTTTTTTTTTTTGAGACAATCTAATTAGTAAGTGAAGCTTTAGCAGGAGGTGGGACCAGTGTACTGGCTAGAGAGGCAGCACTCACCTATCCTAGAGACATTTCAATGCATTCCTTCTCTGATAGTGATGCTCAAACCCAGCAGGTCTTCAGCTGGCCCATGAGATGACAGAGACATTGGCTGGAACTGTAGTCTGTGATGCCAGGCTTTGCTTTCGAGGATATCTTATTTCACAGAGTAGCAACGGGAGAGAGTGGGGCTTATACATGGGCAATGGGGAACACATGACCCAGAGTGCGAGGTGACATCAGGGGAGTGTGAGGTCAAACCTCACCACAGTGCCCAGTCAGAGTGGCCTCCAGGAGAGAAGAAACTTTGCAATGGCAACTATAGGGGGGTCGTGTGGCTGTCAACTGAAGAATGGGGCTGGAACTCGGGGGCCAGGTGGAGACTAGTTTTTCATGGACTGTGTGAATCTGTATTTCCAAGCACCTCTCTCTTCCTTTGTGAGCTCCCCTGAGAAGCACCACTTGGATTGAGAAATGCAAAGGCAATGGGTGAAGGCAACGTTGTGTAAACTGTTCCTGGAGGGATGCCAACAAATGCCCACCCCCTCCAGATAAGATACCCACAACAGAGCAAAGCACCGGTTCCTCTCAATGGGAGCTGGGAGAACCACTGAGTTCATTGGGCTTACTTACAGAAGCACAGTGAGGGTTTCTGTGGGAGCATGGGTATATACCTCTCAACAGCCGCATCATTGAAAAGCCCCATCCCAACATGGACGGCAACTCCCTCAGAGCCGGATAGATGGAGCCCCTCCACAGTCCCTCTGCTCTGGCACCCTGGAGACTGCGTCCAGGTGGAACAGAATGCTTTCAGCTGGCAGTGAGGTACGGGAGAGGAGCTGAAGTTAACTGTGAGGGTCTAAAGATCCTCCAGCCCTCTCTCTCTCTATGAGCAACCCCCACAGGCCCAATCTTGAGTGTCTCTGGTGAGTAACCACAGCTGTTCTCACGGAGGTGGAAATGGCTGTCACGCTCAGAGGACAGCATTTCACAGCAGGTGAGGGGGTCAGGTAGGCTCCAGGGAACTATTAGAGGCATTCTCTGGAGAATGGGCTCCTTGGTTTGGTGACTTTTCTTCTACATTGCTTCTTCCCGTGTGTTCTCTTCCTTGGCCATGCTCTGGCATGGTTACTTTCTATGTGGCTGGCTGCGGGGCATAGGGGTGAGGAAGGCTTCCCTGGCAGGTTGCTGATAGGGTGGCCTGTGGAGGAGGAGTGAGCCAGGAAGTGGTCAGGAGAATCTTGCAGCTCTGACTGACTAGCAATCAGGTGCTTCTTTATTTAGAGAGGTTTTACAGAATGAAGACAGACTAATGATTAGCCAAGAAGTATAGATTATGTGTTTGAGTTTTCACTATGTCTCCAGGGTTACACGTTCAGTTGCAATTGGAAAATACAAACAGGACAGAGTTTATTTTTATCACCAGCCATGAAACTCCAACTTAAAGAATATAAAGAATATCTCTTCTGAAGCAAACACATTTATTATACGAACAGCCCAGATTTTAGGCTGGTAGAATTTGTAATTTTAAAGTACCCCAGACAAACAGAAAATATCTGGACAGGTCTTTTTCTGAATAGCAAATATTAATACCCAATTTCTTTTACTCTGTTGTTTCATCCTCTGTGCTATAAAGTAGAAAAAGTTTATTTTAGTGTCTGTATTTTGTTTCCTGAGTTCTATTCCTGTTCTATTCCTGTATGACCCCCTATCCTTAAAACTATATATTCAGAAAACCCTAAGAGTAATATAAAGGGAGGCCTTGAATCTGTAACCTAGGCTCCTGGTGGGTCAGAGTTTGTCAATTGTCTCTGTGTACCCTGCACCAATTATACTGCTTGAGTTTGTTTCCGTGCAGACAAGAAGATTCCTGGTCTAGTGTTCTCATTTAGGGATTCCCAGCTTATTACAGCTTATCTATGCTTAATGATCTCCAGGGCATAAGGACTTCCAAATAGGGCCAGATAAAGTTCGAAGCACAAGTTTAAGTGTAAGACTTTTCCTAGAAAGACTCGGACACAGTTTTCTTGAGAAAAGGCATAAAATGAATCATAATGCAGAAAGTCCCCAAGAATGCAACACACAGAGGCCAAAAGTCAAACATGAGGGACAGAAGGACAGCGATTGCAGTGTCTGGCGCAGCTTTGCTGGCACTTTGTTCAACAGTTTTTGGGTTGGCTTTATGACTCTTGCTGTTTCCAGTGACTGTGCCAGCCGACAGTTGTACGGGACTTGATAAAACCAATTTTGTTCCATTGACGGAGTCGAGCGATAGAACAGAGACGTGCCGTGTTTGACTTGCTATAGAAACTTAACAAAGCTTGACTTCACCCGCCCCTCTTTGTCCCTCCTTTCTCACTTCTGTGCTATCCAGTCTGTCCACTCCTTTCTCCTTTTCCTTTTCTCCCTTATTCTTTTTCCCCTGCTGCCGTTTCCTTCTCTCTACCATGCCTTCACGATATGTTGATGATGCTAGCATAGGGCAGAGTTGGGGTTTTTGAGCCGAGGTGATAACAAAATGGCTGGTTGGAAGTCTGTCACGGCTTTCCATTCACCAGTGTGGCCTGGGTAGATAGAAAGGCTTCCGATGTAGAACTCCAGGGGAATTTTTACTGACTTTCCTTTCTTCTTCAGAAAAAGAAGCAAGGCCGCATCTCATTTGATACCCAGGACTTTGCTGCAGAGGAGGTGTGTGGAGCTTGGACTTTTCCCTGTGTGGGGGTCAGGGTGGGTCTGCTCTTCGGTCTGCCTCAGTCTGAAGAAGAACCGGACATAGCTGGTTTTAGTTCAGGTTCTGCTAGCACCAGTGGCACTCAGAAGTGGCCACTCAGGTCTAATCACAGTGATCCTGTCCCCTGTCCCTGGCATATCAACTATTACCACCATTTTACTGAGAAGAGCCGATCTGGGAGAGCTTCTGGGCTTGGACTTACAGGAAAACAGCAGAAAGCAAACAAGAGGACACAGGATGCCCACCCAGAGGAGAAGAAAGCCAGGTCACAGGATGCCCAGCCAGAGGAGAAGAAAGCCAGGTCACAGGATGTCCAGCCAGAGGAGAAGAAAGCCAGGTGGTGGGAAACCCCTTGGCCTGTTGGTGAATTCTGGTTTGGCTCTGAGCTCTCTGAGGGATGCTGGGGTACATGCCCCTCCTGTGTTGGATGTGCTTTAAGCTGCAGCCCCACTCTGACAAGAGGACTTGCTCTCTGTATGGGTCTTTTGGCCTGTGTGCAGTCTCTCAACTCAAACACCATTTTTACCTTCCTCTCTTCTGACCACCAAATCTTGGATATTAAATTCCTACTTAATATCCAATTTTAAAGTTAAAGGGACCTGTCTATAGGAATCAGTCGCATTCTCACTCTCTCAGACCTGATGCGACCCTGGTCTTGACCCATTTTGGCTTTTCTCCGAGGAAAGAGGGAGAACAGAACTTTGTAATTGGTACTAGCAACACTGCGCCCATTCCACCGCTCCACCCCACCCCTGGGAGGTGTTGGTGCTCTTCCATGGCTCTCCAGGATACAACCTGATCTCTCATATCCCCCCATTAGTGAATCATAGTGAGGAAAGTCTTCTCAATTTCATGTTTCTTTCAGTTTTTCAGAGCAGCCGATGCTTAAAGCTAGACATAGAAGGACTGCCAAAATTTTACCCTGATTCACCCAGGAGAAACCAGGGACCTGTTTAAGCACCAGAGAATTTTAGAACTGAGAAACATTCTGTGCACAGGAGTTGAGAAAAGCAGGAGGGCTTCAGAAAGAATATCCACAGTGGCTAGCACAGCCTGTAGACAGTAGCAGTGCAATGAGTCAGCCCTGACTGGTCCTTACATAGAAGAGCATGCTGGCCGAGACAAGGACAGCTCTCACAGTTGCAGTGTGCCTTTGCTTGGGGAACCATGAAGTCCTGGTGCAAGATAGCCCCATACCCTGCTTTGGCAGGTGTCAAGGCTATTTTCTGAGTTCCTTCATTTATATGGGAATGATTCTTGGGCTGGATGAAGATGTGAGGTGGGTGTGTAAGATGCACTTGGTGGTTGGCACACAACCCTTAATCCATGCCAGTCACTCCTGTGCACAGAACGGGCAAGCATGCAAGCAACAATATGGAGAGTTGCCTGCTAGAATCCTCTGGCCATGTCTTCCCAGGGTCACTTCCCTCCTCGGGCCATTTCTATCACACATAAGAAGCCATCCTGGAGGACAAACCAGGAGATCCAAGACCTCTGCAATATTCTTAAAGCTCTAGATTGCTACCGCAACTATACAGAGTCGCTACAGCTCCTCCTGGCCAAGGTCATGCGCTTTGAAAGGTCAGTGAGGGGAACTATGCAAGAGGGCCGCAGAGGGGAAGGACGCAGCAGATCACCTGAGTGCTCCCTGGTAAGGGTAGCAGCATAGCTTAGTCACCTACTGAGAGTCCTCAGATTACAGTCCTGGAGTCGGAAATGACCAGATAGGGCCTCTGATTCAATCTAGTCTAGTTCACATATCCTCAGAGATCTGCTTGCCTCTGCCTCCCAATTGCTGGAGTTAAAGGCATGTACAAATAAACCTAGCTTAAATTTTATTATTTATTTATTTATTTACTTACTTACTTATGTATTTATTATGTGTGGAGGGCAGAGGACAGTGTACAGATAGATATACAGGGGTCACTTCCCTTCTACCATGTGTTTCTCATACTGAACTTGGTGGCAGGTGCTTTTACCCACTGAACCATCTGGTAACTCCCCAAATATTGATTCTACTGGGGTTTTATCTTATGTATTTAAAATATTACTCTTTGCCAGTCTGTTAAAAGGCACATAGCATACAATATCATGTAAATATCTTGTTCTGGAGAAGTCATGGAGGTTAAGCAATCCGATCACCATTAGGCTTGGATCTGTGTGTCCTAAGTGACGTACAGAGCTACTAGAGAGAAGATCTCCCTCCTCTCTCATCTTTAATTTGGGAGGGCCATGAGCAGCATCTCATGGAGGTCAGGGGACAACTTGAGGGAATGAGTTCTCTCCTTCCACCACATGGGTCCTTATAACAAGCTCGGATAGTCAGGCTTGCTGCCTCCACCAGCCCCTTTCTCTGTCTCCTAAGCCTGTCACCAATCATTCAGACAAGAGAAACGGAGCTTCAAAGAGATGAGCTGCCCACAGTCACACAGCCAAGTGCAGAACCAGGATCTGCTCCCCGTGTGACTCTAAAGCCAGTGCTTGTCACTGCTCAGTTTCTCTGTATCTCCATGATCTTGGGCACCTCTGGTCACGTACTGTCAGTCAAACACTCACAGATGCTAAGCTTAACCAGCAGTGAGCCAAACTGAAGCAGCTGCTGCTTCCAGAAAGCCTCTGAGGCAGTAGACTGGCTAAGTATGAGTGAAGGGTCCTCACAGACAGGGGAGGGGCTGTTCTGAAGTCTCTTCTACTCTAAGGTTGTGCCCTCATATTTCTGAGCACACAACCCTGAGTCTAGAACACTTTCTAAATAAAAATCTGCCCTCCACAACCTTTCCCAGGTTTGGCCGCCGGCGTGTAATCGTCAAGAAGGGGCAGAGGGGCAACAGCTTCTATTTCATCTACCTGGGCACGGTGGCGGTGACGGAGGACGAGGACGGCAGCAGTGCGTTCCTGGACCCTCACCCCACGCTGCTGTACAGGGGCGGCTGCTTCGGGGTAAGCCGCAGGGAAGGCCTTCCACTTCTGTGGTTTGGGGTTGGAGTATGAGAGGATTACTGCTCCAACCTCTTACCCAGGTCCTGACTGCCTTGTCCTCTGTGCAAGTCACTGGACCACACAGGCCCCAAGGCTCTTCCTCAGCTGTCCAATGTCAATGAGCCTGACTATGCTGATCAAGCTCACTATCTGTATTTATTTGCCTTTTCACTCTTCATAGATTCAGGGATGCCATAGACTCCACAGAGGCCTCTCCACTCCCTCTGCTCTGGCCTCTTCAGACCTGTTGTCTCTTTCCCACATACAGATAAAGGGTGGGAGGGCGAATGGGAGTCTGGAGAGGCCCAAGGGGGATTTCTAGAGGGAGCCAGAGGCAGGGAAGATGAACACCTGACTGAGTGTGGAGTCACACTTGCCCTTGTCCTTGCTTCCCCCAGGAAATGGGCCTTCTGAGCACCGCAGTAAGGAGGGCCACTGTGGTCTGCATGGAGGAGACAGAGTTCCTGGTGGTGGACAGAGAGGATTTCCTTGCAAATAAGCTGGGTGATGAAGTGCAGAAGGAAACTCAGTATCGGTACAACTATTTTAGGTAACCCCGCCTCATTGGTTATCTTTCCCCTTTCCCTGGACTTGGCTTTGCCTTTGATTGCTGATGGTTGCTGTTGGCCTTGGGTACTTGGAAATCCCCATCCAGCTTCTCTCTCTAGCCAAACTCCAAGCTTTGCCTTCATAGCTCGGCTCGAACATCTCTTCCTCGGGGGAGAAGTAGAAGCTGAGAATAGCTGACCTAGGCTGAGCGCGTGCCAGGCCAGGCAGGGGATAAGTCCTTTGTACTGGTATTATATACTGCCTCATAGACAATCCTGTGGGGCTGTTCCTTTGATTTTCCTTGGAGTGTAGATGAGGGTAGCAGGCCTCAGGATGGTGACATGCCATGTCTAATATAAAAATAACAAGGTCTGGGTAGTTGGTGGTACATGCCTTTCATCCCAGCCTTTGGGAGGCAGAGGCAGGGGGATCTTTTGTGAGTTCAAGGATAACTAACTCTGGTCTATAGAGTGAGTTCTAGGACAGTCAAGGTTACACAGCAAAACCTGTCTTGAAAAACCAAACCAATCCAAAACAAAGTCCCAGTGTTCTATTTCACTTAATGTACCCCATCTGTTAATCACCTCAGGATAGGGTGCCCCATTTACAATTCTGTTGTATCCTGTATTCCTTGAAAACTCTACCCATATCATGACTCTCCTCTGTGTAGTAATTGTTTCATAGTTTACATGCCATATCTGACAGTAATGTGCCAGCAGGGACCAGTATGGCCTCTCCATCATTGTTATCTCCCTGTTGTCATAGCGCCAAACGCACACAATGCTCAGCCAATAAATGATGACTAAATGAAGCTGTACTGGACAGAGGTGTCTAGCCCATGTCTGGCCTGGGAAGTAGCATCACTGAGGGGTCGGAGCCTGGAAAAGTCAGGAGGAGGGGGTCTCACACCAAACCTCAGCTCCTAGGCTCACTAAGAGGAGAGTTCCATGGGCCAGTTACGTTTAGTAGGAAGAGTCTATTTGAGCAGAGCTCAACAAAGCCAAGTAAAAACAGTGTGAGACTCATCTAGCTCCCAGAACCGAAGCAAATCCTGAGAACTACAGCCAGCAACAGAGATGCAACGAGAGGACACGGGGGGGGGGGGGGGGAAGCTTGGTTGCTACCACCTAGTTAGCAGTGTGGTGTGGTTTAGCTGGTTTGTAGTTTAGCAGCTGACTATACAGGTTTGCCAGCCTCAGCTCGATGCTGCGACTGTATCAGTTATTTCTGAGCCCAGCCCAAATCCACAGCCTCAGGTCTAAGGCAACTCGGGGTAGGGCTTTAACTCTTGGGTTTTAGTCTCTTGCTTCATGGAATGGGATGGTGAGAGCTCTCTTCCAGGCTGTAATGATGGGATAAAGTGATAGAGGAGAGTGCCCGGTACATGGCACACAGTAGGTGCTCTTCTGGGGATGTTGTTCCTCTTCCTCCTTTCTAGACAGCCCTCTGAGGTCAGGGTATGGACTCTGTTCCTATGTCATGCTCAGAAATGAACTCAGCCTGTTTGACACCTGCATAAACTCGAGTTAACAAGCTCAGTCAACCTGGGTCAGCTGAGTTTTGAGCCCATCACATGTTAGAACGTAGGGAGATTTGTCATTGTTAACGGCCCCGTGGAGCCACCAGCCAGAGAGAGGCAGCTTCTGACTCAAGGTACGTGAGGTCAGGAAGAGATAGCCTCTTTGGAGTGGAGCTTTAAACAACTCCAAAAGACTCTAGACATCTCTCCTCAGGCTCAGAGCTAAATGTTTGAAGCTCACAGACCAGAGGCAGCTAGAGGCTGGTTTAAGGTCTAAGACCTAAGGTAGGGCAGGATCCCTTGGTTGGGAACCAAGTAGCCAGCGTGCTGAAGTAAGAAACCGTACCTGAGCTAACCTTCCTTGGCATGGGATGAGCTTGCCGAGCCAGAATTGCAGAGAGAGGCAGAGACAGAATTTGAAAGAAGATTCCTGGATATAGAATCAGAGTGGGACACTTGGGAGGCAGAGGCAGGCAGATTTCTGAGTTCTGAGGCTAGCCTGGTCTACAGAGTGAGTTCCAGGACAGTCAAGGCTACACAGAGAAACCCTGTCTCGAAAAAACAAACAAACAAACAAACAAACAAAAAATCAGGGTGGGAGGATCCAGGTACCGCATAACTCCAGAGTTTGAGCCATAACAGGGAGGGGCCCTCAGCTGAGGAGGAGGCCAGACGCTGACCACAGACTGGGTGAGGTGACTCTATGTGTCCTGGTGAAGTCTTCCACCCCATGCATTTTCACAAGAATCAAAGAACAAGGCCCCTTTCTGGAATATTCTAGTATTGAGTAACACATTCTAATAGGCTTCCCTCTCCCCCAGGAAGTTGGATATGTTCCAATCTTGGTCTGAAGAGAAGCTCTGGAAGCTGGTGGCCTTGGGGAGGATAGAGAAGTTCTCACATGGACAGCTGGTGTCTAAAGACATTACAAATTCGGCATTTGTCACATTTATCTGCAAGGTGAGGTCTGATCTGGAAGCAAAGCTGGGAAGAGCAGTCCTAATCTAAAGCCCTTTGGCCAGGCGGACATGGTTGAGCCTGTTCCACAGTATGTGCAGCACATGTACCTTTCTGACCTTCCTTGCTCTGGCTTCATGCTTATGAGGCAAAGCATGGAGAGCTTGCCTCAGCGGGTTGCTGTGCCTCAGTGGGTCGGGATGTACAGTGCACCCCTGTTGATGGGGGTGGGGATGGGAGTCCATTTTGAGTGTTGGAAAATGAGTGTAGGACCTAACTCTATGGACTGCATCTTTTGCTGCATACTTCCCTATATTCAGATTCATAACTTAGACACAGTAAGAGACTAAGTAATCATAAAACAACTGTTAAATACACAAGTACCATATCCTCTCCCCTTTTCTAACAGTGTAAGATGAAATTTATAGAAAATGTATTTATATCATAAAAATCACAATTTTTGTGTTTTGGGGTCACTGTTAGGTATATCAAAGTCACTTGACATTCGAACTGTGGCACGTTAACAGTCAAGCTGTTAACTGAGATTTAACGCGCCTCCCAGGTAGGTGATGCACATGCCATGAATACACTGGTCATGGCTCGTGTCCCAGGCATGACAGAAGAGGGTGACAAGAAATAGACTCATGGTTCTAACGAAGAAAGGTGCACAACTTCAAACTCACAATCTCTGCATCTCCGAAGCTTCCCATTCGACAGTCTTCCTCCGGTAGACTATGGGTAGCCATAACCACAGAGAAGTTTGTTTATGCTTCATGTCCCATGTCTCGTTTGGGCCTCACACTAACCTCCCAAAGGTTGGTAGGGCCCTCGTTCTCCTTTAACAGAAGAGTAAACTGAGGCACAAGAATATGGCTGTCTACGGTCATGGAGTGGAAGGGAGGGGTCAAGGTTCAACCCAGCTCTCTCTGACTCCAAAGCTCTTCTTGGGAATTGGGACTGGAGTTGACCTGCCAGTTCCTTACACTGCAAGTCACCAAAGATACTTGCTGCATTTTTGCCAAGCTTATGCTGGTCCAGGGTATGAACGCAGGCAAAGATGGGGAAGGCTCTCTCTCTCTCTTCCACTGGACCTGCAGCACAGCTAAGAATGCCAAGTGCCAAGGGATGTTTATAAGTGGTTTCCCAGGACTGGGGAGCAGAGCTGCAAGGCTGGAGGCTTTACGGGAACTGAGGGAGCTGAGGGGAAGATGAGACTGATAGATCCAAAGAACACACAAGATGGGCATGCACTGGAAATGGCTTGTGTAGGCTGTCCCCAGCTGAGTGTTACATTTTCAGGCATTTTATGAGTTGGTAACACAATACTTTTTTTTTGACTGATAACTTTATTCATAATAATTGCATTTATAGATATTTTAGAACAGTCACCTAGGAGACATGGGATAACAGCGGGAGCTCTATGGGATTCACATAGCTCCTACAAGCAACTCCAGAGGCCTTCAGTCAAGAGCAGAGCCCCAAAACTCGTCAGATTCATTTTGTAAAACCACACGCAGCACACTGACTTCCTGTGCAAGCCTTGGGTTTACTGGGGAAGATAGTGACAGAGAACATCAGGATCCTGCAGTTCCACAGCATGAAAGCAATGCGTTTGTCCTCAAGCAGACAGTGTCACTGCAGCCTGGGGGACCAAGCACGCGGTTGCTCATCTCTTGGAGGAGTGCTCCTTGAGCCTGTCTTTGCAGCAGGAAAAGACATAAAGGTTCATCTCTATGGGGACTAAAAAATCAGGATGGGGAGGGTGAGAAAGAAGGCCTTTTCTAATGACCAGTGACCTGAATAGACTGAAACCCCCAAGAGCTCACTGTAAATTGGAAGTATAAAGGGACCACCATTGACACTTCCTCTCCCACACCCCTCTACCTCCGAGCTGCAGCCATGAGGTAACAACAGACAGATTTGGGAAAGGGACTCCAGATAGCAATTCCATTCCATGTGACTTCATAGACCTCAAATGGACATAAGCAGGGGCCCCTCCCACCGATGGAATGATTAAGTAAAGGACAGGACAGGACTTTTTTTTCTTTTTTCTTTTTTTTTAAAAGATTTATTTATATGTATATGAGTACACTGTAGCTGTCTTCAGACACACCAGAAGAGGACATCAGATCTTATTACAGATGGTTGTGAGCCACCATGTGGTTGCTGAGACTTGAACTCAGGACCTCTGAGAGCAGTCAGTGCTCTTAACCACTGAGCCATCTCTCCAGCCCAGGACAGGACATTTAATAAATACTAATTAAATGAGTACTATTTCAAGGGCCTGCTGTGTGCCAAACAGCCATTGGTTTTGAAGACCCAGTGGGAAAAGAAGGTCCGAGCTCAGCAGGGCAGTGTATGAGAGGAGACAAAGGAACTGGATCTTCTGGACATCGATGAGAGGGGGTCAAACTGGGACAAACCAGGAATCCCTGAGCTTGGAAAGTTCTCATGCCTAAATCCCAAACTGTTAGTGCCTCAGTAACATGGGGCCATGGTGTTCTATGAAGAAAAAATTAAATACAAAAGGATCTCCGGACCAGCAAGATGGTTCAGCGAGTAAAGGAGCTTGCCACCAAGTCTGACAACCTGAGTTCAATCCCTGGGATTCGTTCACATGGTGGATGTTGAGAACCAACCCCTAAGTTGCCCTCTGGCCTCCACATCTGTGCTATGGTGTGGTTAAACAATAGATGGCCTTTGAAATTTTTGTTAAACTCACTAGGGAAACGGTGGATTCGGCTTCATTTGCCAGATCCCGGTTGGTCTGTGAGGATGGACCGGTGAGGAGTTCAGACAACTCCAGTATCGGCTGACAACTGGTAGGATGTGTGGAATTTCTAGTAAGTGTGCATATTTTATTCAGTACAAGTAGTCTTGACATCCCCTATTTTTGCGATGCCGAGGATTGAACGCAGGTACCGGCACAGAGCAGCCATGGGATCTACCACTGAGACACCCCCCCCCCCCCCCGTCTCCATATGTAGCCCAAGGTGGCCTTGAACTCTATATCTTCCTGTCTCCAGTACTGAGGATTCCTGGGCCCCACACCGGGCCTGATGCACTCCTTATGTGGGTAACATTTGTGTACAAGAACCTGTGCATTTCCTCGGTGTTATGCTTATCACCACCACTAGGGGAAGCATTGTCCTTCCAGGGCCAGTCACCCTTTCCCAAAAGGATCAAGGCTGGCTATCGTGGAGCAAAAGGGGATTTATCTCAGGCCTGTTAGTTAAGTAAGTAGCAGATTGTGGAGGGGTGGAGGGGTGGAGAAAACTGCCGAAGCAGATTCTGAATGGCAAATGCCTGACACTCAGGCAGAAAGAGGAAGCCATTCACACAGCTGGTGCCCAGAGTAATCAAGTGACTCCCCAGCACTTCCCAGACTCTGCCTCATTAAGCACATCCATCAATGGGACCCAAAGAGCCCCAGGACCTTTGCTTCAAGGAGCTGGAATTGACGTGACTGGCTTTCAGTCTCTACACATTCAAAAGGGATAACATTAAACATCTTGTCCTCTGCCTCAGGCTCTGGAAGGCTGGGATACAGGACTACAGGACTACAGGACCACCCACAGGCACCACCGTGGTTTCATCCTGTTCTCACCTCCATTATTCATCTGTAAAATGGATCACTGACTTCAAAAAGTCTCAATAAGAGTTTAATATTCAAAATCTTTTATTTTTCAAAGAAGATGTGTTAGATGGTTCAGCTGTTAAGAGCATGTACTGTTCTTACGAAGGCTTCCTGTAACTCCAGCTCCAGGGGATCTGATACATTCTTCTAGCCTCATATGGCAACTGAATTTACACACACACACACACACACACACACACACACCTCTGTGCAAGTGCATCTGTGTGCAATCAAAAATAATAAGACAAATTTTTAAAAAAAATTGCTTTTTTAAGCACAAGCATCCTTGGTTAATGTTCATCCACCAACCCAGGGCTTCTAAAGGTGGTTCAGCACAGCCAGCAGCCATAATTGGGAGCTCATGAGGGACAAATCCTGTCAGGTACAGTGGCAGCTGTATGTAATCCCACCACTGGGAGGCAGAGGAAAAGAGGCCAGGAGTTCGCAGTCATCCTTAGCTATTTAGGGAGTTGGAGTCATCATTGTCTATGAAACATGGCCTCAAAAAAACAAAAACAAAAACAAAACCAGAAAACTCCCAATAAATCAGAGTCTCATCCAGGTGCAGTGACGTATGACTGTCCTCTTGCAATCCAAGCACCTGGGATACTGACGTAGGACCATTGATTCAAAACTGGGGCCAGCCTGGGGCATTCCAGGACAGCCTTCTTGTGTTGGACAGTTTCCAAATATTGGCAAGTATTTGATAACCTGTATCAACTTAGTGCCATATATAATAATTGTGCTGTCCTAAATCCACCCTGTTCCACCCATGCCTACCCCACCTCTCAGCCAGAATTATAGATCTGTTTTTGTCATTGTCATAACTTTGTCTTTTCTAGAATGCCATAGGTTGGGATCATGGAGTATGTTGCCATTCAGACTGGCTTTTACTTACACGTTTGCATTTAAGAATTTTTTTTATCACTTGATTTCTTTTTAGTGTTGAACAATATTTCGTTGTTGAGATGCATCACACTTTTTCTCAATGTGTATATATTTATATAACATATATGTATGAAAATTGTCAGACTCGACACCCAAGAACTATTACATCCAAAAGTCCAGGAGGGAGGGCTTGTAAGCAGTTAATAAAGCTTCAAGAATTCTGAAGTACAACCTAGAAAGTACTTTTTTTTTAGTTTTTATTTATTTATTTGTTTATTATGTATATGAGTTCTGTAGCTGTCTTCAGACATACTAGGAGGGGGCATCAGATCCCATTACAGATGGTTGTGAGCCACCATGTGGTTGCTGGGAATTGAACTCAGGACCTCTGGAAGAGCAGTCAGTGCTCTTAACCATTGAGCCATCTCTCCAGCCCCCTAGAAAGTACTTTTTAAAACATTCTTTTTATTTATTCACTTCACATCCCACTCACTGCCCCCTCCCAGTCATCCACCCCAGTCCTTCCTCCCTCCTCCCTCCCCTTCTCCTCTGAGCAGGTGGAAGCTCTCCTGGGTATTACCTCCCAGCCTTGGCACTTCAAGTCTTTGCAAGGCTAGGCACTTCCTCTCCCACTGAGGCCAGAAGAGGCAGCCCAGCTAGACGAACTTATCCAAATACAAGTAACGCTTTTGCGACAGTCCCCATTCCAATTGTTTGGAACCCTTAGGAAGGTCAAGCTGCACAAGTGCTGTATATAAGTGGGGGCCCTAGGTCCAGCCCTGTATGCTCTTTGGTTTGTGGTTCAGACTCTGAGAGTCCCGAGGATCCAGGTTAGTTGACTCTGTTGGTCTTCCTATGGAGTTCCTATCCCCTCCAGGGCCCATAATCCTTCTTCCTGTTCTTCTATGAGTCCCCAAGCTCCGTCCTCTGTTTGGCTGTGAGTGTCTGTATCTGTCTGAGTCAGCTGCTGGGTAGAACCTCTCAGAAGACAATTTGCTCCTGTCAGCAAGCACAACAGTATCATTAATAGTGTTGGGGATCGGTGCTTGCCCATGGGATGGGTCTCAAGTTGGGCCAGTTATTGGTTGGCCTTTCCCTTAGTTTCTGCTCCATCCCATCCCTAGAGTACTTTTTAAAAGGGAAATTCGCCAGGCGGTGGTGGCACACGCCTTTAATCCCAGCACTTGGGAGGCAGAGGCAGGCGGATTTCTGAGTTTGAGAGTTCAAGGCTAGCCTGGTCTACAGAGTGAGTTCCAGGATAGCCAGGGCTACATAGAGAAACCCTGTCTCGAAAAACCAACCAAACAACCAAACAACCAAACAAAAAAAAACAAAAAAAAAAAAAAGGGAAATTCCTGTCTCTCCCTAAAAGATTGGCTCACTGCAAAACCTGCGTGGGAGTTAAGTGCCACAGGTGACTCCAGGAGAGTCGGGGCTCCTGAGGAAGGAATACTGAGACCACAGTGTGGCTGCAGGTAGGGCGTCCTGGGCCAGCAGTGGAGCTAGGTTTGTTCCTTATAGTGCTTTACTGAAATCTAGACTTTAATGTCAAGATTTATATGACAGTTCTCATCTGTGACTTTGAGAATTCAGAGCAGACCAGAGCATGCCAGATCCTGTGTGTCCTCTAGCTGGAACTGAGATGCCCCTGCTCTTCGGAAGGGACCATTCTCTTGTCTCACTTGTATTTGGTGTGTAGCTGCCTGTTCTGACTTCTTTAGCATCTTGACTCCTGTGTTCCTGCCACTAGAGACAGAAGCCAGCAGCCAGCGGCTGATTTCAACTGAGGGAGGTTGGGGAATAGCATTCCTACTGGGATCTCAAACTCAGTTATTAGCCATAATCAATCCATTCTGAACCACTTGGGGACACATGGTTGGACCTCTCTCTGCAAGTACCAGATGCAATAAAGAACTGTAAGAGTCTTTCCCAAGAGGAATCCTTTCTCTTGCATCTGCGTTTCTTGGGTGAGAAGAATTTGTTGAATGACTGTTGAACAAAGCCCCAAGGACAGGGCCTGGCATACAGCAAAAGGTGTGTGAGATGCCTGTTCCCTTGTCAATAGTATATTGTCTTCTAGCTCAACCCTTCTGTGTCTTTTAGAGTTCCTATTAGGAAGGGTAAGATCCCTGAAGCTAGAGAGATGGCTCAGTGGTTATGAGTACTGGCTGCTCTTCCAGAGGACCCTGGTTCAGTTCCCAGCACCCACATGGTAGCTCTCAACTGTCTGTTATTCTAGTTCCAAGAGATCTGATACCCTCACAAATATATATATATATATATATATATATATATATATATATATATATATATTAGAATATAAATACATTTTTGAAAAGGGTAAGATTTCTATAAAGATAGGACATAGACGGAACATTTTTTCCCCTGCTGCTGGGATTCAAGCCCAGGGCTCTGAGTATTCTAGCATTGCTTTGTTATTCTTTCTTCTTAGCCCATGCTGGCCTCAAACTTGAAATCCTCCTGCCTCAGCCTTTGTTGTGCTGAGACTACAGCCTGTGCTTCCACACTTTGCCTGGAGACTTGATCCAAATTCCCACAATCAGAAGAGCAGGAATCAAAGACTGGCTTTTAGAGTTTCCGTCCACACCATCACAAGCCTCCATTCTAAGGAAACTGACCAAAGCAAATAAGGAGGCTGTGCCCAAAGAGTGGAAAAGTACCGTCCCACCATCCCACTGCCTGCCTAGGGGAAGAACTCCAGCACTTGGGAACTGACTCAGTGGCCTCTATAGAATTAAAAGATGCCTGGCAGTGGTGGCACACGCCTTTAATCCAAGCACTGGGGAGACAGGCAGGCCAACTTCTGAGTTCAAGACAATCCTGGCCTAGAGAGTGAGTTCCAGGACAGTAAGGGGTATGCAGTGAGACCCTGTCTCAAAAAAAAAGAAATTTAAAGATTCAGGTTATAGATACTTGCTGTGCAGGGCTTAGAAAACCCCTGCAAAGTGGTGTACATGGTCATATTCTCATATCATCTAGAAGTAAGCATAAGTCTATGTGTGAACAGGGTTGAAATAAGAGACAAGGAAAGACAATAGCTTTCCTAGTGTTATCTAGCATTTTCCACTCATAGTTCATTACCCAGAACTGAGTCGCTGCCCTCCCCTCCCCCTCCCTCCCCTTTCTGTTAACACACATGTTCACCTGCTGTAGTTACCTGAAAGGCAACTGACCATCATCTGTTGTACTCGCTTTCCTTGGGGACCTAGGTGATTTTTTTTGTTGTTGTTAAAAAGGTGGGGTTTTTTGTTTTGTTTTATGCATGAGGGTGTTTTGCCTGCATGTATATAAGTGCACCACGTGTGTGCCTGGTGTCTGAAGAAGCCAGAAGAGGGCGCCCGATCCCCCGGAGCTGGAGCTCCAGCTGGTAGTGAGCTGTGTGGTTGCTGGTGGCCGAGCTTTGGTATCAGAGTGGCCAGCGCTCTTCACTTCTGAGCCATCTCTCCAGCCCACAGGTCATCATGTCTAGGATTAGAAATTAACTCCAATATAATTATGGAAGTCAGAGAACCTCAGTATCAACAGGATGTGTCATCTACAGTTCACAACGCCACCAAGTGTCTCATTCCATCCTCGATTGTGACCTTGGTCAGTGTCAGTACTATGTTTAGTTTTTCTGCTTCTATAGGTGTTTGAAGTTTTTATGTGGAGATAACATTTTGATCAAGGAGAACACCTTGAACCATTTTTACTGATCAAATAAAACAAAATGGGGTTAGATGAGGTCAAAGCCTGGGCTGCCTGGAGTGTCCAGGGCTAACCCTTTGCTTGTGTCCCTCGATGTGTCCAGGGCAGCTGTGAAATCCTGCGAATGGTAGACCTGGGAGCCTGCCGTGCCTATTACAAGTGGGTCTGGCAACAACTGGAGCTGTTGGACCACAAGCCTCTGAGGGTTCATGACAATGGTAAGTCACATGGCCACATCTGTCAGTGGACAGCACAGCTGGCTGGGGAAGGATGTGTCCCCTGGGTCCCTGCCTGGCTCCAGTCCCCAGTGCACAGACTTGTGGACATCTTCTGCTCTGATCGTCCTTTTCTAAGAACCGAAGAGTCCTGCCTGCTGGCCCGGCTGCCCCCTCCCTTTCTCTGGGTTCATCTATGGAAGTGCCTCCTCCTGCCTCACACACCCCTACCCCATCTTTCCCCAGCTCTCATCTGCTTCTCACATCTTACCAAAGCATCTTTATTCAGAGACTTCGCCCAGGCTTCTCATGCTGAAGCAGCATTTCCCTCTGCTCTCACTATATCCCATTTGCATCTGCTGAATTTGTCTTCTGTCGTGTCTGTCTCACTGAAATCATACACTGAATCTGAATTGGTTGTTAAGTAGCTGTCTCTCCAGAACTTAAGATTCATGTTCCCAGGTCCTGTGGCCATCCCAGGCATCTTGTATATATTCAGAGTGACTCACAGAGTCAATAGACACTCATGTTGTTGCTACTGTGGATGGTTTTAAGTATGTCCTAAGATATGATTGTGTCTGTGTATTCTCTGGCGCCCATCTCAGTTCATACAGATGCCATGCGTAGCTGCTATGTCATTCCTTGAATTCTGTGTATACCCAGTAGTTTGACTGTTTATACATAAGTGTAATTCATATAAAGGATATATTAGTCAGGGTTCTCTAGAGTAACAGAAATTATAGAATGAATCTGTATATATTTAGAACTCTATATATTTAGGAAAGGGATTTATTAGAATGGCTTGTAGGCAGTGGTCCAGCTAGTCCAACAATGGCTGCCTATGAACATAAGGTCCAAGAATTCAGCAGCTGCTAAGTCAACAAGGCTGGATGTGTCAGCTGGAATCCCAAAGAAGTAGGCTCAAATGTCAGTGAAGGAATGGTCTTGCTAGTGAGGGGAGACGAAGCAGGCAGAGAACAGAAGCTTCCTTCTTCCATGTCTATATAGGTTTTCAGCAGAAGGTGTGGCCCAGGTTAGAGGTAGGTTTCCCCATATCTAAAGATCTGAATTAAAGACATGTATTCCTACTTCAAAGATCTGGGTTAGAAGTGGATCTTTATAATCAAATTAAGCCAAAATCCTGCACAGGTGTGCCCCTCCATTTTGGGGTTTTAGATAATTCCAGAACTAGTCAAGTTGTCGACTAAGAATTACCATCATAACAGAGTGTCAATAAGATACAATTATATCTCCGTTTCACAGATATAGAAAGTGAGGCTCGGAGAGGCGAGACTCTTGCCTAAGGGTCATATAGAAACTAAGAATGGAGACCTGTGGAGCGTGGGCCCAGCTTACTGAGAGAAAACCAAGAGCTTTCATGTTTGTCAAAGGCTCCAGCCTTCCTCAGACTCCATTTCGTATTGTAGAACATGAACAGTGCCAGAAAAAAAGCACCTAGAATCTGCCTAAGGTAGTAGATTCCTGACTCTGGGGTCATGTTGATTCTGTTCACAAGAGGCTGCGTGTGTGTGTGTGTGTGTGTGTGTGTGTGTGTGTGTGTGTGTGTAACAGAGAGAGACAGAGAGAGACACAGAGAGACACAGAGAGATGTTTGTGTGTATGTGTGTGTATCTGTATGTGTGATGTGTATGTGTGGTGTGTGTGAGCATGCATGCATGTGTGTGTGTGATATGTGTTTTTGTGTGTATGTATGTGTGTGTGTGGTATGTGTGTGTATGGTATGTGTATGTATGTGTGTCTTATGTGGTATGTGTGTGTGTAATGTGTGGTGTGTGTGTGTGAGAGAGAGAGAGATAGAAAGATGTTTGTGTGTATGTGTGTGTGTGTGAGATATATGTGTGTATCTGTATGTGTGATTTGTATGTGTGGTGTGTGTGAGCATGCATGTATGTGTGTGTGTGTGGTATGTGCTTGTGTGTGTTTGTGTGTGTATGTATGTGTGTGTGGTATGTGTATGTGTCTATGTGGTATGTGTGTGTGTAATGTGGTGTGTGTGTGTGTGTGTGTGTGTGTGTGTGTGTGTGTGTGAGACAGACAGACAGAGAGACAGAGAGATGTTTGTGTGTATGTGTGTGTGAGATATGTGTGTGTATCTGTATGTGTGATGTGTATGTGTAGTGTGTATGAGCATGCATGTATGTGTGTGTGTGTAATGTGTATGGTATGTGTGTGTGATATACTCAGTTGAATAAAGAGGTCCCAGCCCTCAACAGACATCCTCAGTGGCTCAGGGGTTGTACATTTTACCAAGTATCAATTCTGAATGTCCTCCCAGAAGTCCCTTGGGATTATAATCCAGCCCCTCCAAGGGTCACTTGGTGGATGTGGCCAGTTGTTCTGTGATCACAGCTGAAGCCGACATGGGTGGGTGGGCAGGAGAGAAAAGTACATGTGGCTGTGTGGGGTGTGGCAAAGAGAATTTTGGAGTTTGACAGAGCAAGGTTTGCCTCACACAGTAGCGGCTGTCTTTAGGGTTCTGCTTTACAGTCAGGATCATCATGAGGTTGATGAGCCTACTGAGCTGGGCGGTGGTGGCGCACACCTTTAATCCCAGCACTTGGGAGGCAGAGGCAGGCAGATTTCTGAGTTCGAGGTCAGCCTGGTCTACAGAGTGAGCTCTGAGACAGCCAGGGCTACACAGAGAAACTATGTCTTGAAAAACCAAATCAACCAACCAACCAAACAAAAAAGAGCCAAAGTTCAGAGCACAGGATCCTGTGTGACGCTGGACAAATGGCTGTCTCCTTATACATCCATGTCCATGGGTCCTGTAAAATGTAAATTATGTCCCCTATATCATAGTATGATTTGTATATTAAACAAATGAATACACAAAACTCACAGACCACTCCCTGGACGCATGAATCTTTATTCATGGTAGACACTTGTCACCATCATTACAAGGTGACAGGCAGACCAAAGGGACATCAGCTCTCATATCAGTGCCAATTCATAGATATAAGACTGTACTGAACAAATTTGGATATGCTATGTTTCTATTATGGTCCAGTTCAAAATACTTTTAAATTTCTCTTTTGATTTCTTCTTTGACCCACTGAATTTTAATCAGGGTGTTATTTAGTCCCAAAGACTTGGGAACCATCCAGCTAACTTTCTATTTATTATTTCTATGATAAATTTTTTGGTACAGTTTGAGTCCTCTCAAATGTGTTGAAATTTGTTTTATGGCCCAGAAAGCAATCTACGTTGGTAAATGCTCCATTTGCATCTGAAAAGAATATGCTGTTATTTGGTGCTGCGCGCTGCGAATGTTAGTCAGCCGGGGGGGGGGGGGTGTTAGTCAAGCCGTCTGTGTCCTTCCTGATTCTCAGCCTCTGCTCTGTCAGCTGTTAACACAGAGCTGAGAAAATCTCCAGCTACTGTGTTCTCTCTCCCTCTCCTTCCTCCTCCTCCCCGAACCCCACTTTATCATAGGCTGACATTGACTTCAAGGTCCTAGGGAACCACAGAATTGACCTCTTCAAGACAAGAAAAATGAAATTAACCTATTTTTTTTTTGAGGTGCTAGACCTTGAATCTTAGACTTCACAGAGCAGGCAGGTCTGCCCCCAGCTACATTCCTGGCCTAAAATGAACTTCTTTGTCTCTGGTAGCATTCTTTACTCAAAACTCTCCTTTTTCTGATGCTATTTAGTTTAGCTTCCTTTGATTACTATTAGTTTTGATATTTCCCTTTCTGTCCATTCATGCTTACTTCTTGGGTATCTTTGTATTTAAAATAGTTTTTTCTTTTTCTCTTTCTGTCTTTTTGGTTTTTTGTTTTGTTTGTTTTTTGTGGTAATGGAGGATCAAACCTAGGGCCTTGTATGTGCCAGGGAAGCACTGTACCACAGAACTATATCTGTGGTCACTAAGATAAATCTATTTTCATCTTTTAAGACGTTTTGTTTATTTTAGGTGGGAAGAACATGTGTGTGTATCAGAGGACAGGTTTTAGGGTTAATCATTTCCTTCCACCATGGGGCTCCTGCAGGGTTGACCTCAAGTTACCAGGCTTGGCAGTGAGTGCCGCTACCCCACCACTCCTTGCCCAGACAGGGTTTCTTTGTGTAGCCACGGCTGGCCTAGAATTCACTCTGTAGAGCAGGTTGCCCTCAAACTCAGAGATCTGCTTGCCTCTGCCTCCTGAATTCTGGGATTAAGGGTATGCACCACCACTCAGTGGCAAAGTGCCTTTTTAAAATTAGCTTCTTAAAGGCAGCGTAGAGCTGAATTTCACTTTTATTCATTTTTCAATTCAGTCTGACAATCTCTGCCTTTCCCAAGATGTCTAAAATATTTACATGTAACATGTTTAAGATTGAAATCTACCATCTTTCTGTCTCTTTTCTGTTTCTTCTGTCTGGCCTCTTTTA